>NC_079385.1:19902802-19905302 GCF_021018895.1 Seriola aureovittata | reverse complement strand
AATGTTGGACCCACTGACAGACATTTCATTTCCACCGGATAGAGGAATAATTGTCCAATCAGAACTTAGTAGGTGCGAACCCGCATTTCTTTGATTGACTGAAGATTGGCAAGACATCTAAAGGCCTTCGTTAGCGGTTAGCTCAGTTGTTGTTTTGCTTGGAGAGAGTTTCAGGAGTCCATTGCCAAAAACAAATACAATGTAAAATCAATGGCCCGTGAAAGCTCCAGAAAAGGTTAGAAAGCAGATAGTGAGTTTCAGAACTCGTCCTTACTTCAAACTGGAAAACAAATCACCGCAGCGTGATTGGTCCAAATCATTGGTTTGATTCAAATTGCTAAAATTATTTGAGGTTCAACAAACCTCAGCTTCTAACTTCAGTCTGTCAAAACCTCTCCAGATGTTCCTCAGAACAACACACCTCCTCTTGTACCTCTTGTATTACTTGTATTGATAATTTAACCGGGAGAGTTTCATGTTCATCCAATCTACAACAGTCACCTCATATTGTCTACAGGAGAATTTACCAGGACTGTTACAGCTGGAACCCTGAACCCCTGATGTAAACCCACCCATTGATACATGCCCTTTGAACCTAATCAGCACATTCAATTTATAACATTGTGATAAGTAAGAGTTTCGGATTTCCCCATGAAACCTCTCGTCCAATCACAACCTCCTGTCAATAATAGCTTTGGAAAGACGATGGCGTTCCAGCTTTTGTTGCTACAAATCATCCTCTGGACACACACATGTTCTCACACACTCAGATCCAGACTGAAGCAATTTCAATTTAATGGTATTTTCACAATGTGGCAGCTTCATTCCACACAGTGTATTTGTGTGTGTGTGTGTGTGTGTGTGTGTGTGTGTGTGTGTGTGTGTGTGTGTGTGTGTGTATAATAGCCACCTGCATCCCAGAGATGGATGAGAGGAACTAATTGAAGCCATGTGTGGACTCCCAGAATGCTCTAGTCTCCACTGGTGATGAAAGAAAAGAGAAGGAGAGGGAGGCACAGTTAAATGTTTTTTAATAAACTAAAGGAGGGAAAAAAGATTAAGCTAAACATCAAGCTCCAAACACAAACATTTACATAAAACATTTTCCCGGTCCGAGGCCGACGTTCCCACAGCTTCGTAGAGCTGGCCTTTCCATTATAGAGCTTATTTAGAGCCGTCGCTCCCAGTATAAAGCTGACATTCCCAATAGGTAGCTGGACTACCAATCTAGAACTGCTACTGCCGGTGAAGAGTTAGCATTCCCAGTTTAGAGCTGACCATTCCCAGTATATATCTGACTATTCCAGTGTTAGTAATCCCAGTTGAAAGCTGACTATTTCCACTAGAGACATGGTTTTCCAAGTCAAGGTGTGACTTCCCCTCTATAGAGTTGACCGTTCCCAGTTCTAGAGCGGACATTTTCATTCTAGGACTGACTATTCCCAATATAAAGCTCGAACTTCCAATCTATACCTGACCATTTCCAGTGTGCCTTTGATATTCCCAGTCTAGGGTTGACATATCCCAGTACAGTTAGTATTCTCAATCTAGATCTGAGCTAACCATTCCCAGTATAAGGTTGTTTTTTCCAAATCTAGAGTTTATTATTTTCACTATAGATCTGGTATTCCCAGTGTTACAATTTCCAGTATGGAGTTAATTTTCCCAGTCTACAGATTACCTTTTCCAACATGGAGTTGGTATTTCCAGTCTAGAGCTGACCATTCCCAGTAGAGTTGGTATTCCCAGTCTAGAATTAAGATTCCCAGTCCAGGGCCGGCCATTCCAAGAGTGTAGGTGGTATTCCCAGTCAAGAGATGAAAGAGCTGCCCATTCCAACTGTATAGATCTATTAATCTGGTATTCCACTATCCATCTTAGTCGGTATTCCCAGTTTAAAGCTGGTATTCCCAGTTTGTGACAGACCACTGCCAGTATAGAGTTTGTGTTTCAAAGAAAATAAAACAAACACCCCTGAAGCTGATATGTTAAATCTAGAGTTTGCCTGTTATTCCTTGTTCAGTGCCGACATACCAAGGACAAAGTTGCATTCCCAGTTGAGCAGTGGTATTCCCAGTATAGAATAGACCATTCCAGTATAGATTTTGTATTCCCGAAGTAAGAGATGACCAAATCTAGAGCTAATGTCCTTACTGTTAAAATCTGCATTAGATAATCCAAATCCTGAGCTAAAATTCCAAGTTTGATCTAATATTCCGGGATTACAGCTGAAATTCCTGATGTCAACTTGACGATCCCAGTCTAGAGCTTTCATTCCCAGTCTAGAGCTTTCATTCCCAGTCTAGAGCTTTCATTCCCAGTCTAGAGCTTTCATTTCCAGTCTAGAGCTTTCATTCCCAGTCTAGAGCTTTCTTTCCCAGTCTAGAGCTTTCATTTCCAGTCTAGAGCTTTCATTTCCAGTCTAGAGCTTTCATTTCCAATCCAGAGTTTTCTAGAGTTGGCCACTGCCAGCATTGATCTGGTATTCCCACCCCTGATT
>NC_079385.1:19865302-19897802 GCF_021018895.1 Seriola aureovittata | reverse complement strand
GTGTGTGTGTGTGCAGGACTATCACAGGGGCTCGGATCACCTCTCTGCCTAGTTCAGTGTGTGAGCAGTTTCCAAACCTGCAGCTGCTGTGAGTCCAAACACAAGCCTCATTCACTTTATATATATATATATATATATATATATATATTTTTTTTTTTTTTAATGTCGTGCTCCTGTTCACATCCTGTGATGCGTTCAGTGTGTTTTGGATTTAACAGTGATGACAACTGAAACTCTCTCCCTGCAGTGATCTCTCCTATAATCAGATCCAGACTCTTCCCAGTTTCTCCGGCTGTGAAAGTATCCAGAAGATGTGAGTTTGATTTTGTACTTTCTTTATAATTTTACTTTTAATTTAGATTTTCTTTGTTTTTCTCAATCACTTTTTTTTTTCTTTTTTTTTTTTTTGAGGCATCAGGTACAACTTTTCTGACCTGTAACGCTTTAAACACGCTGCTTCACAGTCACTGGATCTCAGCAGTTACCGTGGCAACCAATCAACTACAGCCAGCTGTGCATTATGGGAATAATTAGCACCATTGTAGTTCAATCAGAAAGAGAAAAAAAAAAAAACTGATAAAAGTGACGTAATGGAAACATCGGGGTCGTGTGTGTGTTTCAGTGACCTGCACCACAACGAGATCGAGGAGCTGCAGGAGAACACCTTCCACGGTCTGATGTCTCTGTGCTGTCTGTAAGCACACACACACACACACACACACACACACACACACACACACACACACACACACACACACACACACACACACACACAGACATGTTTAATTACCCGGCTGATCCTGAGCAGTGATCTGAAGGCCTCTTTAAATACTTCAAAATGGAAACACACTCACAGACCCAGGTGGTCTGCGTGTTGATGGGACAGGTATGAGGACGTGGTCTGGCACAGATTCAGGACTCCGCACTGGAACACCACAACTGATGCTGGTTCTTAGTGACAATAACATGGATTATAGATTAGAAACAATATTTAATTTCCATCAGTTCAGTAAGATTTAAATATCTTTTGTACAGTTTACTCATGTGTAAGAATTCAAGTTTGAAGTTAAAGCTTCACTAAAGCTGATCTTTTCTCATCAGACGCTCACGCTGTGAAAGGTGCTGAAAGCTACGATAAAAATGAACGTGTGAAATTCAGGTTTTCACAAATAAAAATTTGTAAAATGCTTCATACATCGGTGGTTTCCACATGTGATAAACATCCTATTTTCTTTAGCACTGCACATACTTCAGTGGTTTATGAGTTTTCCATGAGATGCATTACACTGAAATATTCAGTTGTTCAAGCAACAAAAACATAATTTGGTAAATGTTGATGTGAAACTTTTCTCTCAAAAGACACAAGATTAAAACAAAACTCACATTATTTGTTTTTTCTTTATTTATTTTAGAATATTTTTTGTTTTTTTAACATATTTCTTTAGAATTTTTGGAGTTTTTTTTTTGCAGATTATTATTGTTATTTTTTTATTTTTTGAATTTTAGGAATATTTGCCTGTGATTTATACATTTGGAAATTATTCTAATTGGTTTTCTATGTTTCTGGACAGTGTCCAACATGTTAGAGGATGTACAGTATACAAAGCATTCTGGAGGCCGACGTGGATTTTTGTGTCTTTTAACACTCGTGTCCTGGTCAGAGTTTTATACATGACACAATAATATTTCATATAAGAAATATATACTATAATATACTAGAATAATATAGTATAGTAATAAATATAGTTATAATAAATACTTAACTAATACGAATTCTAGACGACGACAGCTGCTGTTTTCCTTATGATTGATGAAACTGCAGATATTTTACTTTGGGTGGATTATCTCTTTAACTATAACATGAACATAAGTTCAGTTCCACTCAGTCGAGCCTCTGTGAGCTTCATGACTTACTTTATTCTGGTATTACAGAAATAAGAGTATTATACACTCACTTACTCTGGGATTAGAAACAAAGACTGGCTGTTCCATGAGACCTGCAGGATTAAATTAACTGAACTAAACTCAGGATGGGAGTTTGATGCTGGTTCGACGCCTTATCGTCTCTCTGTGTCTCTGCAGTGATTTGTCGTGGAACAGGTTGTCGACAGTGAGGCCGAACTCTTTCTCCGCTCTGCCCGCTCTCACCAAACTGTGAGTATCAGATGAATTTATCAAAACAACCTTCAGGTCTCTGTTAGGCGCCTGAAAGATGGCTGAAAGTCCCAGGTCCTCCTGTCTCCTGGTTGTGTACTGACAATTAAAGACAAAAAAATGACCCAAAAATCATCTTTATGATCAAAGGATTGAATATAAAAGTCACATGACTTCAGTCAAAAACTAAAGAAGGATAAAACGTAGAGGACCAGAGACCTGTACTGGAAATCTCAGAGGGTCATGGTCATGAAAATGAAATAATTTAATCGTGGAAAATTCCTTCTCTCTCTCTGCAGTGACCTGTCCTCCAATCAGCTGTCCTCTCTGCCTCTGATTGGTCTGCAAAGTTTAACTCACCTGCGATTGGCTGGAAACGATCAGCTGATGGAGTTAATACCCCGAGAGGACCTGCCCCGGGTCAGGTAAACACACACTATTATAAAACACACATCTACAGTCCAGACTGATGATAAGAGGAAGGTGTGGAGAAATTCAGCTCTAAACTCTGGTCACTGTGTGTTTAAAGGTCTTTATCTCCCACACAGTTCTGTATATATTGACGTAAACCTGCTCAATCTAAGGCTGAGACTTGGCTCTTTAATCTGTTATTTGATTTGAACCTGAATGAGCTGAAGCTCAGAGCCTGAGGAACAATTACTGTCCAAATACTTACGGCCTGGTCTGTACATAAACAAAGGAGTGTTTTCTGCATTAAGACTCATTCCAGTTAATCCATGGCTCATGTACCATAACTGAAACATGAAATACCAAACAAAACGTTGCCTGCTGTGATGCTGGACCTCCAGCATGGCTGCTTGATGGAGGGCGGAGGGGAGGGGCGTTTGATGACATCACCAACAGCCCCGTCATCCTTAAACTAAAGCCGAGACGGACCTCACAGATTTTCCCACCCTGTGTTCGACCCCAGCGGTCGCAGCAGTGTCGTAACGTTCAGAGTTATTGTTAGCTCACAGCGCCTCCCCTACGTCTCCGATCACCTGGGGGGTAAATCTCTAAATTACACCAGTAATCCAAACACCGCCTGTGTGTGATTTAGTGGAATTTCCTTTAATTGGAAAAGGTCTCGATGTCGTGTATTTTAAAAGATTTAAAGGGACATTCTGCTGGTGTAATGAAGTTCATTTATCTGGGCATTTGGACGCTGGAAGTGACAAAAATGTAAAAGGTGTGTGTGTGTGTGTGTGTGTGTGTTCAGGGTGATGGAGCTTCCTTACGCCTTCCAGTGTTGTGCCTTCGTCTCCTGTGAGAGGAGAGGAGGTGGAGGAGGTTTGTCCTGGGAGAGAGAGGAGGCGGCGGACTTCACCGGGAGAGACACCTCCGTCCTCTCCAGCCAAGGTAACACCAAACACACCATCACATCTCAACAAGGCTACAGCTGCACTCAGACTGAAAATAGAACTGCAATGTCAATGTACAGATAGAAAAACAATGTACAAGATTATTGGTTATCAAAGAGAGGTTGAATCGGGGAGCACCTGGACTTGGTTGTCGATACTTGAAGATGTTTCACATACGTGGACAGACCCCTCTTACTATTACAAAATGCAGAATTTAACTGCACAACAGCTGCTAGCAAAGACGACAAGGTGATTTGTTATCCATGCTTCAATCACCTGTGGTAGTCGTTTGTTTTCATCTGGAGAAGCATCACATGATAGGAGCGTGATGAATCAGGGAAGGATACATCATGACTAGAAGCTGCAGAGCTCCTGACATCTCAACACAAAACAAACCAAAGATGAACTGAAGAAAAACTGGAGACGAACTGAAGAGAAACTGAAGAGAAACTGAAGAAGAACTGAAGAAGAACTTAAGACGAGCTGAAAATAAACTGAAGAAGAACTGAATAAAAAACTGAAGAAGAACTGAAGATGAACTGAAGATGAACTGAAGAAGAACTCAAGACGAACTGAAAATAAACTAAAGAAGAACTGAAGAAGAAGTGAAAATGAACTAGAGATGAACTGATTTTATTTCCGTCAGAGTTGTTTTCTGCTCCTCTCAACCATGAGCTTTATACAAAATGGCGGGTTCTTCTGCTGGGGAACAAGAATACACTGAGTAATTAGCATGTAGATTTAGCTGGTACTTCAGGTTTGTGGACCAAAGTGTGTGACAGACCCTCCAGAGTTGTACAAATATGCCCTTAACCCACTCAAAGACTTCTTCTATCCCCGCTGTTTCTCGGCAGTAGATCAGGACTGGGAGGATTTATTGATTGAGTTTGAAGACGAACCGAAACCTCAACACTCGGTCCACTGCAGCCCTGCGCCAGGTAACACAAACACTAAAGGATAGACCCTCAGACGTTGAATTTACCTCAACACGTGTTACATGAAATACTTGTATACTACTATAAATCATTTTACTTATGTGAAATGAGATTTTATTTATGTTGTAGTACAGTAAATAATGTGGATAAATTTCCTGCAGGTCCGTTTCGTCCCTGCCTCCATCTGCTCGGCAGCTGGTTGATCCGTGGCGGGGTGTGGCTCATCGCAGTGCTCTCATTGGTCAGCAACAGCCTTGTCGTGCTGTCAATCTTCTTTTCCCCCGCCACCTCGGTCACGCTGCCCAAGCTGCTGATTGGCCTGCTGGCGCTGGTGAACGGCCTGATGGGGGTGTGGTGCGGCTGGTTGGCGGCGGTGGACGCTTGGACGTTTGGGAGCTTCTGGAGGTACGAGGGGGACTCTTGGAGTACTGGGGACTCTGGGGGTTGTGTGGTGGATTCTGGGTAATGTAGGGGGTGTGGGGACAATTTTGACTATGTGCAAAAACTGCCCAAATCAGTGAGATTGTCCATTTTGACCTGCAATGATCACATCAAAGCTCAGTCTGTGCTAAAAACTCCCAAAATGTACTTCATGAGCAAAAAATTTCAAAATAAAAGTCCCACAGTGGAGGGAGAAAGGTCCTTGAACTTCATCTGTTTGTGTTTGTGTTGCAGGTACGGGGCAAAGTGGGAGAGCAGCTTCCTGTGTCGACTCAGTGGCTTCCTGTGCGTGTTTGCGTCGCAGACCGGACTCTTCCTGCTCACCGTCGCAGCTCTGGAGCGATGCCTGGCCGCCGCCATCGCCACCACAGGACGCAACAAAACTGACAAACACAGTGGTGAGGAACTTGGACGTGAATTTTAGTATCAGTTGTCATGAGTTCGGGTTTGAAAGATGTTTTCTGATTTCATTCGTCTCTCTCCAGGTCACGCTTCGTCTCCGCTCTTCGTCCGTCTGTCCATTGTTCTGTGTTTCCTGTTGGGTTTGGCCGTCACACTGCCCCCCCTGGTGGCCGGACACAGTAGCACCTCCCTCTGTTTGCCACTGCCTTCCTCCACCTCCTCCTCCTCCCTGGCCTTCTCCGTCTCCCTGGTGCTCCTCGACTCGCTGTGTTTCCTCCTCATGACGGTCGCTTACACTCGCCTCTACTGCCGGGTCAACAAAGCTCCACCTGCCTCAGAAGAGGAGGCGGCGCTGACTCGACACGTAGCCTGGCTGCTCTTCTCCGACTGCCTCCTCTACCTCCCTGTGGCCTTCCTCTCCTTCTCCTCCCTGCTGCGCCTCCCCGCCGCCGGGCCAGAGGCGGCAAAGGGGGTGCTGCTGCTCGTGGCGCCGCTGCCGGCCTGCATCAACCCGCTGCTCTACCTCCTCTTCAACCCACTCGCCAGGGAGGAGCTGGCAGCGCTGGCCAAACGCACCTGCGGGGTTATGGCGGTACCTAGACTACACATGGGTGGAGGAGGAGGAGGAGGAGGAAGAGGAGGAGGAGGAAGGTCGATGCCTGTAATGATGGATTCAACGTACGACGAGGACGCAGAGAAACAATCGTGTGACTCGACTCAGGCGCTGGTGGCAGTCGGAGGCTTAAAGGAGGAGGAGGAGGAGGAGAGAGGAAGGATAAAGAGCGAGACACAACATTCAGTAGCAATCGTTGTTCCACGTCACTAGACTGACACACACACACACACACACACACACACACACACACACACACACACACATATATATATACATTGGGTTTGAAGCTCTCACCTGCAAAAGGACAAACATCGTTTGCAGGGGAAAAGTTTCTTAAGGGTGTTGTTGCACAGAATATCTTAAAAGTTTTCCTTAGTTAAGGAAAAATTTTAAGGCTTTTGCAGCAGTGAAAGAGATTTTACAGCATTAAATTTCTACTGTATCGTTAAGGGTGTCTCCTGGTTGCTGCAAACTTCCTGAGACGTGTCCATTTTCATTTATCGCCATAAACTCAGCCATGTTGTAATTTAGATTTTCCTTACTTTGCTCACTAAGGCCTTTAGCTGATTCTAAGTGATTCCTTAAATACAACACCAAGTTAATATTTTAACGAAACCTTAAGGAGAAGACTTAAGGGCGTTTTGTGCAACTGTTTTACTTAAGGAAACCTTAACTCAGACATTAAGGAAGATCTTAACTTTTGATGTTTAAATGTTCCTCATTTAAATCTCAGTTCAGCTTTCTTCTGTTTCTTCTGAATACTTTCATATCGTGGCTGTAACGGACACCGAAGCCTGTAGGGAGCTCCTGTAGGACTTTGGCAGGTGAGACAAAGACCTAATCTTAGGACACACACACACACACACACACACACACACACACACACACACACACACACACACACACACACACACAGTTACAGATACACAAGTAAACTGATGTGACTGTGTGGCAGCAAATGTAGCAGAGGACGGTGAAAGAAAACAAAAGAAATGAAAGCATGTGAAGGTGCTCACCATGAGCACACTGCCAGTTTGACTCCAACTCTCTCTCTCTCTCTTTCACTCTTATTGTCTGTCTTTGTCTCTCTACCTTTTTTATCTTATTTGTTTTAACGTCCCATAAAGACGAAAAATCGATCAAAAACTAAAAGATGGATCGAAATCCATGAAAAAACTGAAGAACTGGGTGGCATCCCGCTAATGTCTGATTGATCAATCACATGCCAGAGGACACACACACACACACACACACACACACACACACAACACACACACACACACACACACACACACACACACACACACACACACACACACACACACACATATATATATACATTGGGTTTGAAGCTCTCACCTGCAAAAGGACAAACATCGTTTGCAGGGGAAAAGTTTCTTAAGGGTGTTGTTGCACAGAATATCTTAAAAGTTTTCTTTAGTTAAGGAAAAATTTTAAGGCTTTTGCAGCAGTGAAAGAGATTTTACAGCATTAAATTTCTACTGTATCGTTAAGGGTGTCTCCTGGTTGCTGCAAACTTCCTGAGACGTGTCCATTTTCATTTATCGCCATAAACTCAGCCATGTTGTAATTTAGATTTTCCTTACTTTGCTCACTAAGGCCTTTAGCTGACTCTAAGTGATTCCTTAAATACAACACCAAGTTAATATTTTAACGAAACCTTAAGGAGAAGACTTAAGGGCGTTTTGTGCAACTGTTTTACTTAAGGAAACCTTAACTCAGACATTAAGGAAGATCTTAACTTTTGATGTTTAAATGTTCCTCATTTAAATCTCAGTTCAGCTTTCTTCTGTTTCTTCTGAATACTTTCATATCGTGGCTGTAACGGACACCGAAGCCTGTAGGGAGCTCCTGTAGGACTTTGGCAGGTGAGACAAAGACCTAATCTTAGGACACCACACACACACACACACACACACACATACACACACACACACACACACAGTTACAGATACACAAGTAAACTGATGTGACTGTGTGGCAGCAAATGTAGCAGAGGACGGTGAAAGAAAACAAAAGAAATGAAAGCATGTGAAGGTGCTCACCATGAGCACACTGCCAGTTTGACTCCAACTCTCTCTCTCTCTCTCTTTCACTCTTATTGTCTGTCTTTGTCTCTCTACCTTTTTTATCTTATTTGTTTTAACGTCCCATAAAGACGAAAAATCGATCAAAAACTAAAAGATGGATCGAAATCCATGAAAAAACTGAAGAACTGGATGGCATCCCGCTAATGTCTGATTGATCAATCACATGCCAGAGGACACACACACACACACACACACACACACACACACACACACACACCCACACACTTGTATAATATGGAGCGTGAATTCAGCAGCTTTTATTTTGAAATATGACATGATTTACAGCATTGTGTGACCAAACATCCTACCAAATGTTTTAGCAAATGCTGTTTACCATTTTCTTTGTGTGTGTGTGTGTGTGTGTGTGTGTGTGTGTGTGTGTGTGTGTGTGTGTGTGTGTGTGTGTGTGTGTGTGTGTGTGTGTATGTGTACGTACAGCTAATGTGTTTTAGCGTGTGTGTGTGAAAACTGCAGCATCTGTGTGAGTTTTGCCACAGACTTGATCCTGAAACTGAAAACAGGAACCAGAAGACAAACAGGATTAAAAACCAGCTGAAGCTCATGTTCAGCCACTGTTAGAAAAAACACACACACACAACTGGTCCTTCAAAATAACAACATTTCTTTCTACTCATAACGTGAACGTAAGGTTTTCACAATCCTAAAGTCAGACAGCAGTGTTAGTGGTGACATTTCTAAAGGACAAAGCTTTTCATATTTTTTATTGTCCACAAACCTCACAAAAAGAAATAGAAATATATTATATTAATGAAAATATTAGGTAGAAATGCCTTTAAATAATAAAAAACATTCATTTATAAATCCTTTATTGATCAGATCATGCCAAACGTCTTCTGTCAAAGGTGGAGAACTTTGTGAGTGTATGTATGTAAAATGTGCTGATGCATATTGTTGTAAATACAGGCAACTGTGACAATCTTATCTTTCTGTTATGTCGACTGTGAGAAATATCTTTGCTGAAATAAGGTTTTTAATGTTTGTATATGGTAAAGATGCAGCCCAGAAAGGTTTTTCTTTTTTCTTTTCTCTTTTTGTTTTGTTTTTTTTATTTGAAAGTTTTTCATCCGCATGATTCTGAAGATTTAACTGAAATGAAAGACCTTTATGAATTTTGTTGCATGAACATCGTCCACAATCTGCATGAGCTTTTACACAAACCTGATGTGCGCTTTGAACAAGTAGGTTGACAAATTTAAAAAAAAAAAAAAAGTCTTAACTCAAGATCTACTTACTAGCTTTCAGCCACATCTTATGATCTTCATCTGTGGATGGAGTTTGCTCACTAACACGTGACCAAATATACTGTGACTTAGTGATAAGAACTGAGCTGTCTGCATGACACCTAAACATCCACTGAGGAGGATGTGAGATCTGGTCGAAAGCTCCAGGAAAAAGTTAATAAGTGGACCTTAGGATAAGATTTAGTTTGAAAAAACAAACTTGTGAATTTGTATTTGTAAAAGCACATTTACCGTGTTGTTGTTTTAGTTTCTAACAAATTATAAAAAAGTTTTCATGTTGACTAGCAAAATGTGGGGGCGGAGTCTTTTTCTGAGGCTCCGCCCACATATGCAGCCATGGCAACAGAAAAAAAACAAAAAACAAAACATCGACTGCTTGAATGTCCGCTGTGTGTGACGGTTTAACTGCTGCACTTCCTGTGATCAGCACTTACAATCTTTAAGAAAAATAATACGTTCATAAGCTTTTGTTAAAACCTGAACGGTGCAAACGTCGTCCGTCCGTCTGTTTCTCTGTCTCTGTTGTAAAACTTTTGTAAATTATCTGAGTGTTTTGAGTTATTTTAGTTTGTAAAATCCAGAGTGAAGTTTTAGTTTGTGGCGTATATAAAACAACAGCGTGGCTGTAACTGCTCTGTGTTCTGTCTTTTATTTCGGCAGCGACGTAGGTTTGATTTCAGAATATATATGAGCCGAAGCATTACGACCAGGTAGGTGACCAGCACCTGTAAAGACGAGCTACCATCCACCGCCCCACCCCCCACAAATAAACTACTTAAAATGATTAAATAATCAGATGTAGAATTGAATTGAGATTTTAATAAAATGCTATCCAATCCCATCCCCACAAAAAACACTGTCATCCTCCATCTCTTGTGATGTGAGTGAGAAAACTAAAGAAGCTATATGTAAGTTCTGCTATTGCTACGTAGCCAGCGTTAGCATTAACAGCTTTTTCTTTAGCCATCGTTGCGTTAACAAGACAAGAGGTTAAAATACGTCTTCTGAGCAGCTACTTCTTCAAGGGCAGACTGGACGCTAGAAACTCAGAAAGTGACAAGACAATCCAGCCTTGGCTAGCTGGTTAGCATGCTAACGTCAGTAGAAGAAAAGAAGCGATAGAAATAGAGTTTGTGTTTCTTTCCACTCCTGGAGACAGCGCTTGAGGAGCGAAGGAACGAAATTTGATGCTGAACATTTCTTCTAGACTGATGAGTAAACAGCTGCTAATGCTAACGCTAGCTATGTAGCGATAGTGAAACTTACTAATAGCTATTTTAACCGTCTAATATCTAAAAGAAGAAAGAAAAAAAAAGTACTTTTAACCATAAAACACACAGTTTTTGTGTTTAGGGTTTCCACCTCCGACTGATCATTGATAAACTTCTCCAATCCACTGGTTTGGTTTTACTGGACTTTACATTACATTACATGACATTAAACTTTGAGGACATAGTTTGTAAATGAAATGACGTGTACACAAATACGGGACTAATCGTGTCTGCAGCATTTTATTTTGTAATATGGGATTGTTCCGTATAGCAACCCTAGTTATAGTGCAAGTACTTATTTGCCCTGAATTGTGTCTGCAGGTTTTACTGTATCTCTGGGACCAGCACAGTAAGGCAGCGTAAAGCTCGAGCAACATTTGGTAACAACAGAAGGCGACCATATCAACATTTTTATCATCTCGGGTCTTCTCTCTCCCACCACCCCTCCCCTCCCACCCCTGCAGAAATTACACCCTTGACAGTGAGTGTTATGATTCATCCATATCATCCTCCATCAGTCAGTTTGAGTCTGAATCCTTAAACACTGCTGTGAGTCATTGTGGCTAAAAAAAGGTTTGAATTTAAACAATTGCACAGTGATCCACGGCGGCGTTGTGCGCTGAGCGGTTTCCGTTGTCGGCGGCGGCTGAGTCATGAAGTCATCGTTCCACATCAGCGGACACTGACACGTGTCTGAGGATTTAAAAGACGTAGGTACAGACGCATCATGAATATGTGAGGGCAGCCCGTCCTCTTTATAAGCTACAGTAGCTTCAGTCTCATGTCAGCGTTCAGTAACATTTCATTTTCTTCAACAAGGTCTTTTTCATCTGTTGGTGCATCAAGGAAGTTTACGTCAGCTGCGCATTATTACACAACACCTGTAAGTGTTTAAGCCACGCCCACTGACCTGCAAACAAATGACCTGCAAATGAACAAGCATTAGCCAACTAGCCGGCCCAGATGTTAAAGAAATAGTTTGACATAAACTATGCTTATTTGCTTGATTTTACATTTGAAGCTACAGAGAGCAACTAGTTAGCTTAGCTTAATTTAAGAACCGGCTCTGTTCAAAGGCAAAAATATCCATACGTTTTTGTGAAATAAAGTTAGGTGTTGTCAAGGTTGCTAGGCGATAGGAGCCACGCTTTGTGAAGCAACATAAAGGTGGGCACAGCTGTTGATGTTGATGATGCCCTTGAATTAGGACACAGCTACAGACTCTCTTCAGTTTGTTTAGTGTTCACCTGGACGTAATAAATTGGTGTGTACACGGACGTCCACACCAGAGCCTCACACACTTCCTCAGATAGCCACGATCCTCATGACGAACTGACTGACTAATTACCATCCCACTGGAGGTGATGACCCACCTGTGTGGACTCTCATTAGAGACCAGCTTCAGGTGTTGAAGAGTTCTGGTCTCTGGTTTCTAGAAGTTCACCATGAAGAGTTCTTGTTGTTTCTTCAGCACGACAAACTCTGAAGTTTCCATCACCGGTGACTCACCCGTCACCGAGGAGGACGCCGGCTCAGTAATTCACTTCCTACTCGTGACACATCCTTGACATAAATTCTCCGAAGGCTCAGATTTTTATAGAAACTAGTGAACTTGAACTTTTTGTCGCTGGAGCCCAGAGGAGCAAAACCAACCTGAAGTGAGTCACACTGAAATTATTCTTAAGCAATCGCACAATTACCCAGAACGAACCAGAGCTCTGACTCACTGTTCGCTTACGTTGAGGTGAATTTGTTTAATGTTAATTATCTTCCACGACTGTACATGACTCAGTGACTCTCACATGAACCAGAAAAGACTGAAGGTCTTTGTGCTTCTTCTTCTGTAGCTGCTGAAAAGTTTTAAGGTTTAATTTCGATGTTTTAACATTGATCATTTAAGCCATATGTCCAATGTTTTCTCACTAATTCTCCTTTTACTATATATATTTTAAATCAAAAATCCAAGTAAAGGTCAATAATCTTCATTTTTAAAACCTTATTTATGCATTTATTTTCAAAATGTAGTGTTTAATTAATGGAAAAAATCATTTGTGAGCCATAAGATTTTAAGTTTTAAGATGTTTTGCTTTGCTGAAACAATGAAACTGGAGCTTTTGGAAATTTTACACTCTTTGTTTTATCTGCAGCTCTGCTATCTTGGTCACGAATGCCTTGGAAAATAGGAAAAAATGAATAAGTGCATCGGGTCAGTCTATATCAGCTACACATTACGATAAAACACTTGTACGTGTTTAAGCCCCGCCCACTGCATGAGCACTGTTTGCTGAGGAGAAAAACTGGGAAAAACAAATAGATATTGATATTTTTGGAGGAAAAATTCAATCAGGACTGCCAGAGAAGTTAAGTGATGCTGAAAGACAAAAAGGACTTTCTCCAATAACTTTCTGAATATATATATATATATATATATATATGTAGAGTGTAGGTTGTATCGCTGTTTAGATGGGGCTCTGGCATGCAGCTGGTTGGCACGGTAACGCTGTTGTTGCTGTGATCTGATTTCCAGGTCACTGATAAGAAACTCAACAATGATACAATGATAACAAAGACAATGGAGTGTGTGTGTGTGTGTGTGTGTGTGTGTGTGAGACAGAGATAAGAGCAGACAGAAGAGTTATTGTGAAACAGAAATCATTTTTATGTTTCTGCTGCAGCTGCTTTAAGGCTGAACTCTCAGAGGTCAGAGGTCAAGGGAACATCACAAAAGATGGAAGCCACAAATATTCCGATGCTGTCGTCAGTAAGAAAAAACCACAACTTTGTTTGTTCATTCAAAGATAAATGTGAACATTACATACGCTTATATTCAGAACTGAGACCTGAACCTTTCAGAACCCAAACCCCAGTTTTTATTTTTCTTCTTCAAAGACACAAAGTTGCGTGTCTGCTTTCTTACAAATATGAAATACATAACTAGTCTGAAAACAACACTAATTGGTATTTTTGCAAATTCAATTCATACTGATTTTACTCTGGTAATTACGGCCTCCAGGAAATGCCTGTGGATATTACCCCTGATTCCTGCTTCCTGTCGACTTCACAGAGACAACTTCCAGTGCTTATTAGTGTTAAATAACTATTATTTAGTTATTTATGTTTGATTTAAATACTTTATTTTTACTTTTATTACAGTAATGGATTGAAAGTAATGAGTACGTCATAGAAATGAAGTCAACAGTACAATACTCACCTTATAAAGTGTAGTGGAGTTAAAGTCATAAATTAAAAAAAGAAAAGTAAAGTACAGATAGTCGGAAAATATACTTAAGTACAGTACTAAATGATACAACGCACACTATGGCCAAACAAGACCTCTGAAGGTTCCCGTGGTATCTGGAACGTCTGGAGGACGTCGGCAGCGAATGCTTTAAGTCGTCTAAACTGCGACGTGGTGTCATCACCTGATTTGTGTCGGTGCCCAATCTGATATGCTTTTCATAAATGTAGATCGAGTCTTGTTTTCTTCCACTGTACCTACATTTAAGTACCAGCAAAGACCCGATTCATGGTTGAAATTACTCTCTAAATCACATTGGTCATTTATTAAAATTCCTTAAACAATCTATGTTTTGTTTTCCTGGCATATGACACCGTGGCCAGGATTCAGCTCTCAGACATGTAATTGTTTTATTTCTCGAGTGACCTGTTCAATTAAACTTTCTGCAAGTTTTAATTTCAAATGTAGCAGATGTTTGAAGAAACTCATCTGTAAATCAACATTGTCTTTATAAACCGACCGGCTACAATTACATTCTCTTTCTCTCATAATTTGTACCAGATTACAAAGTTCTCTCCAAGAACTTCCTAGAAAATTGTTAGTAGTTTTATGGGCTCGTAAAATGAAGCATTACTGCTCATTTCCCAACATAAAAATATACAAGCTGTTTCAAAGCTTTCTACGCACTGGCAGGAATTAAATTCTGGTGGAGAAATATTAAATGCATTTTTTCTTATTGTGTTGGACTTAAAGTGAGTAGAAAGGAGATCAAGGTCGATGACTGGGTCAACAAGGCCACAGCAGACCGCTGCCGGCATTTATTCTCTCACCAGCAGTCGACGTCGGTTTCTTTTAACCGTGGCCGTAATATTTCCCCCGACACTGACCGAGTACTTGTTGTGTGAAAACCTAACCAGACTTAAACTGTAGCAGCGTCAGGAAACTGTCATGTGAATCACTCTCCTGACTGCTTTGTGAGGCAGTGACAGACGACTTATTTTGTTGTTTAGTTTGGAGCATGTTCTTTTTTTTTGTGCCAAAAGCAGTAAAATGTCAAAGGGTCTTTTTTCTTTTTTAAAGCCGCTATAGTGGATATTTTTATAAAAACATATCAAATGACAAAGACCTTCAGAGAATTATCAGCTGAACCTGCAGCTCCCCTCGGCTTCACAGAGCTTTAACATAGTCGGGTTTCCATCGCAGTTTTGTGCAACATACACGTGATTCTTTTCGAAAAAGTCGACAAAACACAGTTGCTAATGTTTTGTGTTTCCATTAAGTGATGTTATGCAAATAAAGAGGGTTTTTTCCCTGTGTGATATCGTCCCAATTAAGCATCACAGTGGATTTGCAGCCTCTCAGTCAGACGCCACCAATTAAATGCAGTTTTCTTACAAAATATTTGTGGAATTTGTGGAATAGTCTTAAAAAACCACCTGATGCAAACGTATAAACTTTTTTGCGGAATTTGAGAATTGGTTTGAAATTCGCGTAGGAGTTTCAGCTCATTGTTTATCTGTTTGGACACAACTTTACTTTTCTGGTTCACTCTCACCGCAGCAGCTGTTTTCAGAAAAAACAGCTGTAACAGAAGTAGAGAAAGTCAAACAGAGAGAAGCTGGTCAACATGCTGGAGCATTTAGCAGCTAAAGAGTCGGACATTTCCCTCAGGAGCTGGTGGAGACCAAACACTGAGCTAAAAGACACTGGACTTAAACACCAACAACACACTCTGTAACTGCTGGAAGTGGAAATGAGCAACATTTCTATTATCAGTGTCATTGATTGTATATTTCCAGTCAGGCCCCAAATCACCCATGAGGGGCAAATGAGGACATGGACAGAAGAGAGGACTCCTGTCCTGTTGCACCATCTACTGGACAGACGGAGACTCACATTCACCAAGTGGGAATTAGTTTTATTTTATTTAATACTGTTGTTTTTACAAAACCAATTCTTATTGGATTAGCATATTTATGTATTTATCTCGTTTCACTTATATTTTGATTTATTATTCTGCATTTGGCAGCAACAGGTTTCTACCATTCAAGTCAATGAAGAAACGGAACTGAAGCCTGTACTGCCACCTGCTGGCTGAGGACTTCATGACATGCTTCACAGTGAGAGGAAAAAAGGGAAAAGATTAGACCGTGGATAAACAGAAAATAAACACATGATTACATTTAAATCAAATTTCCCCTCAGGACTAAATTAGATGACCTGAGTGCTGTCTTGTTGCAGCTGTAATTACATTTACATTCATTGAGCTGTTATACCCTCGGGAATCATTTCATTTATCTTTAAATGAAGTGGAGTAACTGCTGGATTGACTCATCAAAGGCAGTTGTGTGCAAGAGTTATATTCTGTATTTTTGAGGTGAATCCAACCTCTGCAGCCTTTATTCAAATGTTTATGTCTCTGTTACTAGCAGAGATTTTTATATTCTTGATGTAGGAAATCTGAGCTACTTCGACTTTTTCCCGGCCGTCCTGCACACGGAGTGTTTCAGGTGACATTTGCTGATATTCAGTGGAATCTGTTCCTCCCACTGTCTGTGCGTTGTTTCCTGTGCCGCTGTTTAAAGTTAGGATTAGGTTAAGATCAGGTTTAGCGGCTGGGGGATGTGTTGTAGAAATGAGTGTGTGTGTGTGTGTGTGTGTGTGTGTGTGTGCACTTCCAGTATGATGACAGCCTGGTTTATGGCTTCATCCCACACACACAGGTGTGTTATATGCTTGTGTCAGGTGTGTGAATGTCTTTCGCCTTTTCCTGTTCAAAGCTCAAAGTCCAGCGGACAGACAGAGACAATCCACGGACGCCACAAACAAGAAGAAGAAGAAGAAGATTTAGCTAAAAGGAAATAATTCTCTCATTTGAAGCTTTAAAACGAAGAAGAAGAACAATCGGACACATTCGGAGAAACTGTTGGGATCTAAAATCTGACTCTCCCTCACAGCAGATGGATTATACCTGAGGACGAGCTGCTCGTGTAAATCACACAAATCACTGCTGATCGACTGACCGGTGGCCATCTTGGAGAGACGCACAGGTGAGTTTGAACAAACATGCCTGCTGCTGTTTGTGTTGAGCAGGTCTGAGCTGCTGTTTCTGCACAAATCAGATCCTGAGTGTCAGAAACAACGTTTTTATTTCATCAGACGTGTTTTAGTTCAGGTGTTTACAGGCGGATTATGAAGAAACAATGAAGAAAAACAGCAAAACTTAATTCAAAATTAATAGTATTATAAAAAATAATATTTAAATGTGTTTTTCTCTGATGTTCCTCTATGAGTTGACGTGTCTCTGGAGGAAAAGCACAGGTGTAAAAACTGAAATGAATAATGCTTGAATTCCATTTAGCTGCTTCAGTTTCGTTATTCATCTTATTAGTGACACCTATGCACTTTAAACAACATGCAGGAGTGAGGTGGAATAAACTGATCTGTTCTTTAACTTAATCTAAATGGGTAAGTTTCAAGTTAATTCAACTGAAAATGTCTAATTTTACTTTTCAGGCTTATAAAGCTAGCGAGAGTTCGTTGTTAAATTTATTTGTTGTGACAGAAGAGAGGACCGTAGGTTCGTTGCTAAGCTAACGAGGAAGGTAGTGTAATATAGCATAGCATTTCAAATTATACATCCAACCAAATAAATCCACTGTGCTAGCTAACTTGTCTTTGTGGCTTTAAAAGCCTTCGCACGTTGTTCGGATAAATACCGTGATACAGAGCAAACGACGAAAATAGCCAACTGTTGCTACAGCTGCTGTTGCTAAGCTAACATACAGACGAGCTACAGACAGCGTAACAGTGATTTAACATTATCGTACATACAAATGCGACCTGCTTGCTCACTAACCAGTTGGGGTTAGCTTTCAGAAACATGAGCAAACAGGACAAAACAACACTGACTTCCTGGCTCAGGGGAACGTTACCCACCTGTCGAGCGGCAGCCTCCGCCTCCGTCTTCATACCTTTAAACTCTCTGAGGTCTCGCCACCATAGTTGGACTCACCCTCCACTGTGATCGGGAGAGTCAAACCCCCCCCCCCCCCCCCCCCAAAGAAGTTTTAGAGGTTTCACCGGCCTCATCAGTCTCTGTTTGCGCCACTGGCGGTGTAGGCCAGTCCGATAAGCCGATAAGTCCAGGGCTGAACAGGTCAAAATGTCTGCCGTGAAAAAGACCAGTAACATCTGTTCACTGTGGGAACGGCTTCAGTAACTTGTTGCACAATAGTTATAAATTCCAGAATTTCAGTAATTTGCAAAGGGAGTGTCAATGCAAAGGGCATCATTTTAGTTTGCTTTTTATTTAATGTGTCCTGATTTTTCAAACAGTTTGAATCCAATCGTACAAACACGGTGGGGAGAACAACTTGTGGGCTAAACATGCTGCCAGGAGGTGAACGATGTCTTCAGTGTCTTTGATTTTATATTTTTTATCTTATGACATATTTGGTTTCCCCAAGAGATCATGTGAGCCTGGTTTTATATTACTCAGATTAAATGTAACATGCCTGCTTTTGTTATTCACAAGCACGAATGAATTAATTCAGAATATTTCTTTTTCAAATGTAGGTAACATGTAATTTTAAAGCCTCTGTAGTTTCTTAATTACTTTCTAGGGAGGTTTGCGGGACACAAAAACACATTTCTGAGACATTACATAGAGCATTAGCACATAGGGTCTGTGAGCAGTTGTTGATTTCTAGATTCATTTAAATGCATCTGTAGGAAATGTTATTCTCTATATTTGTTTAGTACTGAATTGTTTGTTTGCCTTCAACCTGCACAAAGGCAAGTTAACTGGAATTAATAGAAAGTAAACAGTGTCTCCATTACAACCAAATGACTTCTTTCTAGGAAATTCACAATCCATAAAATTACCCAAATAAATAACATATCTTTGTGTGCCTAGGAGGTTTTGAGTTAAGCTTTCTCTCCTGCGTGTAGTCGGTGGTTTTGACCTTGAACTTTGTATCAGTATCAGATTTGACGCTAATTCAGCATCATAAACCTGTTTTCTTTCCTCGTTTCACCTACAGTCAGCTGTAGAACAATTTAAATAAAGAAAACAGGCCTGTTTTACTCATTTAAATTCTTCTATGTATAAGTTATTTTAACAATATTATAATTAAATACACTTCAAAACATCTCTGTATTTATTCATTTATTAATTGTTCCTGTTGTTGTTCATTCCATCAGTGTCTGTCTCCAGCAGCAGCTGCAGCAGCTGCTCCAGCCGGGGCCCCTCCTGATCCCTCCACTCTCCCCAGCCTCAGTGCCCCCTGCTGGGCAGCATGGAGCCTGGAGTCAGCCGGCTGCCTCTCCAGGTCCTGGGAGAGAACGAGGCGCTGCAGCAGTTCTTCAGTGGTGAGCTGTTGCATGTCATCAGGGTCTTTAACATCATATCATCATCTTATACTACAGACTCTTGTTTATACCTTTTTATGGTGTGATTTGTCGCAGCTTTAAAATCTGAGAGAGAATTACCACTTACAGCGAACAGTTCCTACACATTTTATATTATATTGTACATTCACATAGAGAATTGGCGCCTGATCACAGAGGATATACTTTATATGCTTGAAAAGATGCTAGAAGTGCACTAATCTGCTTTTATTTTGAAAAGCATACATCAGCAGACGCACTTGCAGAGTTTTGTGGGTTTATTAAAGTGGCTCAGAGATGATCCTAAGGATGTTTAGGAAGATCTTAGGGAGATTAAAGAAGGTCAGGTGTTCAAGATAGTTTCAAAGTTCATGTCATCCCTGAGTCCGAGTCGGTGAGGAGATTCTTGGTGAAGTGGTCTGAATACTTTCTGAAGCTTCTGTATTTGAGTCCTGTGGATTTTGGTGTTTTCAGAAACAGTATTTAAAATGTGCGTGTGCAGGTCAGGATGTGAGCGGTGTGTTGGACAGCTCTGTCGCCGTGGATACAAGCATCCTGGAGCAGTACCTCAGCAATGACATGGATCCCAACAGCTTGTAAGATTCACACACACATACACACCCCAACCATCACCTAACTCCAATTCTTACCCTGACCTTAACCTAAACCTGATTCTAACCTGAACCGTAAAATCCATAAATTCCTGCATTGTATCCTTATTGTTATTGATCAGTCCAATCCAATTTGATCAAATCCAGTAAGACAGATTAGAAGATGAAACATTACAGAAACGAACTTAAACAGCTCACTCTGCTGGAAACAAATCCTTGTTTTAACATTTGATTTTATATTTCCATATTTATTTAATTCTTATCTACAAAATCCAACACAAAGATTGTTATAGTAGGTGAACCAGGAGTTGAATTAAATATGTTTTACAGCTTTAAAAGCAATTGAAGCAATAAAAGTAATAGTAAGAGAGGTAGAAAGAGTAATAGTAGTAGTAATGAGGAAAATTTCCTGTTATCTTCATTCTTGACACACATACTGTTATATAACATGCATAAAAACAGCATTGACCTAATTGGTTATCAGCTAACCAAAGGTTGTAATTACTGAGCACAGAAAGCTCTCTGCAAAACCATCAGATCCTATTAAAACACACTAAAACACACTTCCCAGATAAACAATTACACAAAAATTTAAAAAAAATGAAATTGACAGATACAAAAAAAACATTTTCAAATCAGTCTTTACTGAAGGGAACTGGTTCAAACTAAGAAAATCACAAGAAAAAAGGCAGAAAGCTAAAGACATAAATTTGTGATGATTATATCAAAGGTTAATCAGAATAAATCAAATGGCAAGTAATCAATGAGATTAATCGCATTCAGTGTGAACACTAGGCTATTTCACACCACTGTCTTATGTCCAGACATGTCCAGCTAACCAGACCGCGCATCGTATCTTTTGTTTGATTCTTTTATTTTTTTCCCAGCATGCTCCCTGAGTCTCCTCCTGACTCGAGCTCGGAGGCCTGTTCACCTGCACGGATACCAGGTACTGTTCACATCTTCAACCACCGAGTTTTTCAATGGTGCTGATAAAAAATAAATGACATATACCACCAGTGAATAGTTGTTTATAAAGTGTGTCTGTTGCTTACATGATATTTTCTAACTAACAGACTTCCATCACGAGCCGCCATATTGGTCCAACCAGCAGACCACCCAGGGGCTTTTCCAGCCTGCGACACAATCTGCTGCTTCTTCATCCTGTAGCTTTAAGGATCGAGGCTCTACCCACGTCCACTCTGACTTGCTGACCCACGATCAGCTCCGCAGTTTGGGCCTCACTAACACTTACATCAGGACTGGGACACCGCCCATCCCACCCGCTGCACCTGCTCCCCTGCACCAACATACGCACCACTCACCTGAACACATACACTACCTGAGTCCACAGAGCTGCTCACAGGTTTACACCCCACCCACACCTCCCTCCCCGCCGCCCTTGCCTCCCTCGAACAGCTACGTTGCACCCTGTGCTGGCCCAGACATGGGCCCCCATTTAACTGCGCCTCCTTCGGCCTGTTTGCTGGGTTCTGCCCCAACGCTACACCCCTGGTAAGCAAGACTCCTACATTGTTACTTTACTAATTCACCATTTCATATTTTTGTAACTGTCTGAAGAAATACGTGATATGAAGGGACTTAAACATTGACACTGATGTAGCAGTCTGAGATCGTCCTCCAAAGCAAGGGAACTTTAACAGCAAGGACTCTGGTCCTTGACTCTAACTACTAACCTGGATCCAAAAATAGCCAGGAGACCCTTCGCAGAGGACTTCAAGTTTCAGTCCAGTTCGTAATTGGACAAGAGTTCACAGATGTATTTTGCATATTGTTAGGCTTGAACATAATCAGTAATCAGCTGCAAGAAATTGTGGGCCATCCAACGCTCACAGTAATCTCATTTAGGCACTTAATGAGCAGAAAAAGACTTCAATTGTCACCAGGTACTATTGGAAAATACAACAGGGTATCATAAGCATAAAAAAGTAAATTGATATTATATTTGAAACTAATGTCCTTAAGAGGGAACATGACAACAGAAAACAGTAGTGGACCTACGATTGAGACTTGTGGGACACCACAATATGGGCAGAAGAGGATGAAGCATTACAAATAGCACCAGAGATCACTCTTTGTGGCTGAGGTGGGATCCAGAGTAGAGCTATTTCAGAAATGACTACCCACCCATCTTCAGATGAATAAGCAAGATGCTCCACTCATTTTAAGTCCACTGTATCAAGGTTAGTGCAAAGGTCCAATAATGACAAATAGGAGTAAACATTAGATGCAACCGAAGGGTCATTGGTGACCCTCAGGGTAGTGTAGTTCTTCACCAGGAAATCAGAATAATCTCTCTTGTCCCGAAATTATATCTTATTTATCACAGTTCCTGACATGCCTTTGAATCATATGTAGACCTGCCATAATGATGTAAAAAAACAGCTTTCAGATTAGCAAAGTTTGTGCAGATTTAACTTTGGTTAACAGCAACTCAGTCAGTAATTAGTTATTGGGTCTGAATCCTTTTGTCTTGTCGTGCTTCAGCTCCCCGCAAAGTAAAAAGAGGAGGAGATCAGAGTGTGAGGAACCAGCGGGAGGAATGGATGCTTCCTGCAGTGATGCTGATGGGACTTGTGGTGGCAGTGCAGGGAATGGCGTAGGTGGTGGCGGACTAAATTTGGGATCCTTCCAGCTTCTGACCTGGGAGCAATATAGGCTGGGACACTGGAGCACTTTGTACGACAGCAGCTACCAGACACTGTAAGTAAAGAAACCAGCAGATTTAGTAGTTTTTAATTTTAAATCTGGCTGGTACTTGTTGAGATATCTTGATGAAAAGTGTTGGACACCAAGAATGGTTGTTTTTGGTTTCCAGGTCTCCTCCTGCCTACCACGTCGACACAGATAAAGGCTTTAACTATTCCACAGCTGACGAGGCTTTCATTTGCCAGAAGAAGAACCATTTTCAGGTCACCATTCACATTGGCGTGGCTGCAGAGCCACAATACGTCAGAACACCCAGCGGGTCACAGCAGGTCGACCACTTCCTAATAAAAGTGTTTGGGGTCAAGGTGAGTACTGGACTCTCAAACCTCTCATAGGCACTAGAAGCAGGGGGAAATTGTTAATCTCGCACTGGAGTTACTTTTTGCACTGCACACAGTACCTTTGGTTTCCTCCTATATACTTACAGCTGGAAGCTCCAAGCCACCAGGTGACCATCGAACAGTCCCAGCCCGACCGCAGTAAAAAGCCCTTCCACCCTGTCAGGTAGGTAACAGATGAAGAGTCCCTGCATGCACCAGCAACCAGCTGTACCAGCTCAAACTTTGTACATTTAAATTAAGCTTGTAAATTTACAATGGAAAAATAACAATAACTTCTGAACATCCAGGGTCAACCTTCCCAGCGGTAAGATCACAAAGGTAACGCTCGGCCGGCTGCACTTCGGCGAGACGACGGCCAATAATATGAGGAAGAAAGGCAAACCCAACCCTGACCAGAGGTATGTGAGAAAGGGTTATTCTTTATGAATATCATATAAATGAATGAACCGGTCAGAGAGGAGCTACATGCTAACTCTATCTGTGTGTGTTTGCAGGTATTTTCAGATGGTGGTTGGTCTATACGCTGCAGTGGGAGAGGACACCTTTCTCCTGACAGCTCTGGTGTCAGAAAGAATCATTGTCAGGGTAACAACACCAATTATGAACCAATCAACTATAAATCAATAAGTCAGCGACCCACATTTCAAACATAGATCTTTGAGTCTAATAGTCATCTCCTTCCGCCAGGCTTCAAACCCCGGTCAGTTTGAGACAGATGGGGATCCCCTGTGGCAGCGTGGGGGGGTGCAGGATGCTGTGGTCTGCCAGGGTCGGGTGGGCATCAACACAGACTCCCCAGATGAGGCGCTGGTCGTCTGCGGTAACGCCAAGGTGATGGGCGCCATCATGCAGCCATCCGACTGCCGTGTCAAAGAAAACATACAGGAGGTAAGACAATTAAATTATGAGGAAATGATGAGTTTTTATTATTGAATTTTACTCATTTTAAATTCTTTGTCAAATTTAGTTTTCTGATTCTGCACTTTATCAATTAATTTACCAATTAATTACCTGAAATTCTCTCATCTTTTTGTGTCAGGTCGACTCTGAGCAGCAGCTGAAAAGAATCACTCAGATGAGAATAGTCGAGTTTGATTATAAACCAGAGTTTGCCTCCACCATGGGAATGGACCACACCCACCAGACAGGTAACTGTCATTTATCATCCCAACAGGTGAGTGTGATGTTGTGTAAATTGTGATTAGCTTGAATGTATTATAATAATAATGTTGATATTTCAGGTATAATAGCTCAGGAGGTGAAGGAGCTGCTGCCGTCAGCGGTGAAGGAAGTCGGAGACGTCACCTGTTCCGATGGAGAGAGGATTCCTAATTTCCTCATGGTAGACAAGGTAGTCCTCTTCCTTTCTTCTCGCCCCCGGACTGTGTTGTTTAGAATCTGTATTCCCTCTGATGGCTGCTTCCTCTTCCTCTTCCAGGAGCAGATCTTCATGGAGAACATCGGGGCGGTGCAGCAGCTGTCGAAGCTCACCGACAACCTGGAGACTCGGATCCAAGACCTGGAGGTCTGGAACCGCCGACTGGCTAAACTGAAGAGCCTGACGGGAAGCCTGCGATCCACAGAGTACTTATCTTTTCATTTTCCACCCCTGTTATTATAGATATAACATCTACAGGTGTCGACAAAATAACAATTAAGTATTGCAGCAGAGGTGGCATCATATTTAACAAACAAACAAAAGAAACCTATAAACGAACATAAATGTCTCATCACAACTGCACAGAAAACAGCGCCATGGAAAAGTGCTGATGAAAAGTGTGTGTGTGTGTGTGTGTGTGCATGTATGTGTGTATGAGGGTGTGTATTGCATAATAGCGGAATTATTGTGTTATGCAAATCACAGTTCAAGGACAACCAAGGTTTTGAAGGCTACTGTGTGTGACTGAAGCGCAGCGGCTTTAATTGACCAGAAATCATTGCCACTACAAAACCAGGATGAAGTTATGAACAAACTACACAAAATGGTCACCTGCTGAGCTGTAGTTTTACCTGTGGCTTGTCGAAAGGTGCTGTGATCTGAACTGTGCTCAAGATCACAGACTGTTTGAAAAGTGTTGAAAGTTACTCACTGATAAATCTTCGTTAAAACACTTCACAAAGCACATAGAAATTAACTGCATTAATTTAGTTTTAATAAACAAACAAATCGAAAATATCACTGGATCCATAAGTGATTTCAAAATAAAAGCTTTAATTCTTGTCCTATGTGTTTTCTCCAATAGGAAACCCAGAAGAAACAGCAGTGTGTCGACGATGCCGAGTACTGACACTTGTAAGACTGGGAAAGTCCAGAAGGAGGGCTGCAGTCAGAAATACAGCCACTGTCTGCAGCATAAGGCCTTCCAGGCCAGCGCCTACAGCCTGCTGGCCACCATGGCTTTCTGGTGAAGCTTGATGCCACTTACTGATTTTACTAAATAGTTAAAAAGTCAAATTGAGAGAGAAAAATTGATTAATATTAATTTAAAACAATTATGGTGTGTGTGTGTCTGCAGCATCATCTCTATCACTGCTCTGTACCTGCTAAATTTGAAGGAGAAAGACTTGACTGGCTTTCCGGACAACAGGTAAGCAACCATCGTTTTTACTGTAATAGGCCACAGGACTTATGTAGACATACTAAAAGCCCAGCAATCACCATCATCATCATAACACTTAGCAACCACCATCCCCAAGCGAAAACCTGGTAACACCCCTACAACCATTAAGAGTCTCCTAGCAACCCCTGACAAACACCTTCGCCACCACTCAACCATTAGACAAACTGTTTCGTGTTAAGAAACACACAGTTACACAACATCTACATAGTATCTTCCTAGTAACAACAGACAGTCACCTGGCAACCACTCAGCAACACCCTATTTTTTCCACCTAGTAACATTTTAGCAACCACTGTCAGTTGCCTGAAAACCAACTAGTAACATCTTACCATTCGTATTCCTTCTGTAACCAATGGTAGTCATCTGGTAACCACCTAGTAACATTGTGCCAATAGTATACCCTTAATAACTATTGGTAGAGGAACACTTCAGCTACTAGGCCCCTAACAACCATCTAGTAACATCCTAGTCACTACCTGGTAAAATCCTAGTAACCATTGGCAGTCACCTGGCAACCATTGAGTGATACTTTACCATGAGTTTTCCTTCTGGAGCCACTGACAGTTTCCTTCAACCACAGATTAACACCCCACAATTAATATTCTGTTCGTAACAAATTACAGACAGCTTTGTTGCAATTATCTAGCAACGCTCCCTTTATAACCGCTGACAGTCACCTTGCAACCACCTTGCAACACCCTAGCAACCACCTGGTAACACCCAACCCTGTAGGTTCCTTAGCAACCACGTAGTAACAATATTATCATTGCTCCATTCTGGAATTTTAAATGTAAACTTTTTATCAAAATATTTCCTAGGTTGGTGCGTGTTCAAATTTTATAATAACAACTTAATTGCATGACCTCAGTGTTCTGTGAGTTGTTGTGCTGATTGGTGTTTCTGTCTGTCAGTAATGGGAGCGTGGTTCCTATGCAGTCCACAGCTTGGACCAGCACAGGTAAAGTACAGCCTCACAAAACTGACTTGTGTTTACACTGTCATAGTGACATACAGGATGTAAAGAAATGCTGTTCATTTCATGCTTATCATGCAGGTAATATGATAATGATTATCCGAATAATCATTGTTCAGTATCCCGTGTACATGGATAATCAGGATAATCCAGAGTCCAAAGTAATATTAGATAACCTCTGAGTAAAAATAGCTACTGATAAATGAATGAGTTCATTCAGTCATTCATTCATTCACATTCACTTATGCTAACTTCTGTTGACCCAGTAAATATTGGTAGTACTGAAAAATAAAAGAATCACTAGAGTTAATTAAATGCTAAAATTAATCTCATAAATTTGATAAAATTCCAACTTTTATTTCACAACTATTATTTTTCCATGTTCCCAATCTTTTTTCCAGTCCCGCCAACCAGGCCACCCGGCCCCTGGCCCCCAGAGATTGACTTCTGTGACCTGTTTTACTGTGATAAGGTGTACTGCTGCCCTTCACCAGCAAAGGGCAGCACTGACTTCAACGCCACCGCCATTGAATCAGGTGGAACAGAAAAGCCTGATATTGCAGGTAATCACGTGCTTATTGGTGTTAACACATTAATGAATATGTTAAGTTAAGTAAATTTATGCATGACATGACATAACATGAGTTTGTGTTGCTAATATCTGGTTTAATGTTTGGTGTGTTTTTCCTCCTCAGAAAATAGAAAAGAAAAACTTTATCGCAAGCTGAAAAGTGCCAAAGACTGTAAGTGTGCACATCTTTTAATTAATTAACAATTTGATGAAAACTTTGGAACATCCCTATCATTCACTGTCTCCCTCTCTATCAGGGACAAATACCACCATCCATTCTTTCAGGATCAAAGAGAACCAGCAGCTGATTGACAGCAAATATTGTCTAAGAGATGAATGTGGGTAAGTACAGAAAGACAGAAAAACTACACCATAATTACTGTATTATCAGTATGATACGATGGGTTGAAAACATTTTTTTATCATTTTCTTGTGTCTCCTTCAGGCCTGGTAGATACGCCTACAGAGTTCCCATTAGCCAGTTTGTCCCAGTCAACATGAGAGTTACCCTGCTCATGAAGTAAGTGTTGACTGACAGTATAAAATTGAACTATTATCTGCTCTAAACACTTCCATTCAAACCCAAAAGTACACAAAACAATATAAATCGGCTTTCAGGTGAGCCATGGTTAACATGTAACAATTTAACATCACCATTAAGACCTTGGATTATTTCATTTTTCTTTTAATTTTAGTTTTCGATATAGATATATATTAAATGTAAGAGTAGCTAGCTAACAATAAAATGTTCCAGCTGCTTCATACATACAATTTCTAGTTGTGTTTTGAGTCTATAATGCTAAGTAGAATCACTTGTTTACAAGGTGTGCTAACTAACGTCAATATTCATCACACTTTCTGAAATACTGCAAATTATAATTTCTTATAGTCACTGTTAACATGTAGTTTATAGTATTAATACACAATATATGTGACTGAGACACAGTAAAACCATTTTTTTCTCACTAAAGCTCTAATGCAGCTGATTAGCTTACTGGCTAATAGCTCTTTGAAACTTCCGTTAGCATGTAAACATGAGTCTGCTGGCTCCTGAGCTAGCTAACAGTTTGGGTAAAACAGAACTGATTCTAATCAATTGTGTTTTAAGTAAAGACTAATACTTAAAATATTAAAGTAAATGAAAATGTTTCCATGTATTTTGTTTCTGTGTAGCTCTACGGAGCTGCTGGTGGTCCATCTGTGTAGCTTCGATGAGTCAGCGGCCTGCTCCTCTCTGCTGGATGTTAACACTGTCACAGGGAGCGTATACCCATTAAACACACAGGTAAACAGATCAACATGACCAGTGATTGATTGATTATTTAATATGTAATCCAGTAATGTAAACTGACACTGTATATACACATTTTGCTGTTTCTGATTAATTAGACATGGTTGTATAAAGAAAAACCATGGACATATTTTTGATATCTGATTTTTGTTTGTAGCAAATAACTTCATTAATTTTATCCTGTATTTAATTCAGAGCTTCTTTTTTTTTGTCGGACAAAAAAATATACATTTTGCTTATGTTGTTGTTAAATGATAGAGTTTTGTAGAAAAACATACTCTTACTCAAGTATTTAAAATAGATACTGTATATTTTGTTTTGTCATTAGCATGGATAGACAACACTTAGCATTAAAAAAGCTTTATAATTTCCCATCCCACTTATTCTCCAATTTGACAGTGATTTCATAACAGTAAATTAAACATTAATTCTTGATAAAATGCTGGAAAACACACGCACATGCTTAATCAACTTGAAGTATAAAAAGAGGTAAATTTGGGGTCTTTGCTGGATTTGTGTGGAACTTGGAATCATTAGAAAACATCCCTAAAAACCTAAATTGACATCAATGTTGTAGCTGTACCTTTGTTTGTCTTTATGTCTGTGTTGGTTTGAGAGTCACTGAGGTTCCAGTCCACTAACCCAGTTACCATTACAGTTAATAATGCAGGAAGAGTGGGGAAACACTGATTAATAATGGATGTGTGGCAGGGTTTTCTCACATTAGGATGACAACATGCTAATCACAGCCACGCTCACACTAATCCAGGACACAGACACCCATCACACAGTGACCCACATGTTAACAGACCATACACATAATGAATAGCATCATAGACAAAACACATATATAATAGGGATATTTTTTAAGGCAAATTTGATTGTTCTGTTTTCCATAATACTATTTTGTCTGTCAAAGTTTCTATAAAAGTGCAGATTGTATTCTGATTTTACAAATATTTCTAAAGGACAGCGCTGCCCAGAGAGCAAAAACAATTCAGCACTAAAACTTTATGTCTATGGTTTCAGTCTTGATTTTTATTTGTAAAGTTAAAAGTTAAATCAGTCGATCAATAGAAAAGTTTTGACAACACTTTAAATATAATGTCTTTAAGTAAAAGTGCCAAACAGTTTCCATTTCCAGCTTCTCATTTGTGGGGATTTGCTGCTTTTCTCTGTCTTATGTAATATTTTTATGTTTTGGACAAAGCGTCACTTGGGCCTTAAGAAAGTGTGATGGATGTTTTTCGACGCAAAACAAATAATTGAGACGAGAATCTGTGGATTAATAGATAATATAGTTGCAGCCCTACCATGCATTATGGATTTGGAAAGGGGAGTTTGACAAAGATGTGTCTGATCTGACAGATTTTACTGTAAATTAAATACCCTTAACAAACAGGCTGTGCAGCCAAATATTGTTCAAACCCACAGAACTTTAGAAAGTACTTTAGAAATCTAGCCGAGATCCCAGAGTTTAAGTGGAAAACTGTATGTTTAGTTAGATCTGAGACCTTATTGGTGTGTTTCTTTGTCTGTTTCTACAGGGAGAACATGAATGGCCTCTCCACGTGGCTCGTCTTTACCACAGCTCATATCACTTCCGCTCCACAGTGGCTGTAAGAAGCTGAAAACTATTTTTCTTTCCTCCTGTCTTTTCCTTCTATATAGGCGGCTTTCATATGACTGAAGTAGATATTGATATTATTGATTGAGATTTTTACAAAAGTCTTTAAGGATAGGTCTGGTGATATTCTATATTTTTCTCAAATCAAAACCAAGAGAATTTTACTCGACACTCTCTGACTTTACCACCATGTTTGTTGCTCTCAGCTCGAAGCCCATTGGTTCCTAGCGAAGATGGAAATCTTTAAAAACAGTTCACAAATTTTTATTTTTTTAAATTTTCTTTTAAATGCTCATTATTTCCACAAACATCTGGACACAAGTTTTTACTGAACAAACAGGGGGAAATAGCACATTTGTTGGGGACTATTTTGAGCGGCGTATTAATCCACATTTTGGAAACAATGGAGTTCTATGCCAGCTAAAGCCAAACAAACTCTGTCATTTCGTTAGCTAGTAAAGCTGAGTTTACTGAGTTTTTAAGCTGCATTTGGAAACATTATCTCATCCACTCTTACCTGAAACATTACTGATTATATCTACAGACACACAACAACCTTTATTTTGTAGTATTTACTATATTAATATAAACGTATGTCTTTCTCCAGGGTCAAGCAGACTGCAGTACTGACCATCACTTCTCGGGGGCGCTCTTCACTGACTACATTTTCCACTTCTACAGACACTGCACAGACTCATAGACAAAGTAAACATTAAATTTGAATATATTAAATGTAAATATATGAAATATTTGCTTTGTCCTCACAAAGATGATAATCAGAGAAACTGAAGCGGACTGCTACTGAAGAACATCACTTCTGCTGTTGTATTTTGAAGATGCAAATACATTTTCTATTGTGATATATACTATACTGCATCATTTTAAAAATTGTTCAGCAGTGGAAGTTCATCTCAGATCAGATAACACACGTTAGATAGTGTTAAACTAGTAGAGACAATAGACCAACAGAGCAACATCACGATGGAGACTGAACTGATGAAAAGATTAGGTCAAAGTTTACCTCTCATAATTCAAGACATCAAAGATTAATTTGCAGCACATTGAAATTCACTATATTGACAATTATGTACAAAAATCAGTAAATGGAGCTCTAATTTTATTCACTATAATTGATATTAATGTAATTAATGAAATTGAAAGTTTTGTTAGTCTTGATTTTTAGTTATTCGCTAGTTTGCTGACACTTGTAGACTTTTTCTGTAAAAGCAGTATGTCTCATTATTACGGAACAGGATTTTATCTGTGTGAAAAACACAATGAATTCTGAGATTAATCTCTGAACTCTAAGAAAACTTTGAGAACTTCATGAGATTTCTCTGAATAAAACATGAATTTTGATCTCATCATTTTGGTGTTTAAACTTGTAATTTTGAACGACATGTTTCTAAATGTGAAACCCAAAATTTAATTTACATTTAAGAGTGAAAAAATTAAATCACAGTTATGGAAGTTAAGCTTTTCTTGTGTGAACTCTGATAGTAATCACAGAATTTTTAAAAGCCTTTAAACACTCAAGCAGTAATTAAAGAGCAGGTTAAGAAAATAGTGCTGTAAACTCCAGCAGTAACAACAGTGGTCTGACTGAAGCAAAGTGTTAAAGTTACTTGTTAAAAACTAACATTGATATGGTTTGTGTGTGAAGCTGTTAAAATGAATATTTTCTATGTGACTGAATCCTGACTGCTCTGCTTTATGTGAAAAAAGCTAATAAACAGTGAGGTAGTTTAATAAAATATTTAAAATTGCATCATATCTTTGTGATATCCTTTATTTGACTCTAACATTTTGATATTTATCATTTTACGTAGCAATGAAGTGACTTCTTTTGCTAGCTTAAGGCGATATTAGCCAAGAGCTAGTGTTAAATTGGTAACGATCTTTGGATACAAGATTTGGTAGCCTAAACGCTGTCTTTTAAAATCAATAAAAATCAGCAATGTCCTTATGGGGACTTTATCTATCTGTCATTAATAGTTGACAGCAGAAACATTAGCTTGACGTAGCTGCTGTTCCTACTTCCATAATTACTTGCTCAAGACCCAAAACACAAAGTTAACGACTTGGTCTTGATTCAGGACTTCATTGCAAAGACTTGAGACTTGCAAGTAACTTGCTAAACAATGTTTTTTTTTATTTAAATTCATTCCCCAGTGTCTTACCCTGAGCGTAATGTAAATTTCATTCTAACCCTAACCCCTAAAACACACGAAAAAATGAAAGGGACATACTCTTTAATCCCCAGAATCGTGGTGTGTCCCCATAATTCTGTGTAAAGTCAGCGTCCCCACAGTGCTAGAAGGACTTGAACTTGACTTGACTTGGACTTTATTTTTGTTTTCTTGCACCTCTGTTTACCCTTCAGAAACAAGTTTTTTAATGTGAAAATGTTCTCATAAATGAACCGTATCACCAGAAGGGAAGAAGAAGAAGGTCCATCTTGATATAGATTCTGCATGACATCACTGAGGATTTGTTGTATACGAATGCAGTTTTTAGGAGATAGGTCTGTTTTTTTCTTTTTCATGTGTGGTC
>NC_079385.1:19740302-19860302 GCF_021018895.1 Seriola aureovittata | reverse complement strand
AGTGTGGGGGCCACTGGGGGGTTACAGAAGTTGATTAAAATTACTGAATTTATCATAAGATAACTGCAAAGCTGAACCTCAAACAGAATGTCTACTGCACATTCACCCACTTAACTTGCATGAAGAATTTATTGATTAGTTTTCTTGTCAGTTTATGTTCATTCTGTTAGTTTAAAAAGTTTGAAGAGCAGCAAATGTTGGAGTCAGGGTGTGAGGGAACGAGCTGGCAGGCAGAGAAAAGAGGAATTTTTACTTACCCGAAATGAAGAAAATAACAGTTTGCGAAATATGCAATAAAGTTCTGGGCCCATAAAAGAGGTCAACTGAACAGAACGAGACTCAGACAATATTAACTTTGCAAAAACTGAATAGAATTGAAGAAAAAAGACGAGCTGACCTAACAAACTGAAATATATACATATAACGGCAGACAATGTGGCAACAGCAATAATTAATCTATTGGTTTAAAAAATCTGGCATAATTCTGTGGGTGAGTGAAATCTTAAACCTTCATTTGTGTCAATGTTATCACACAGGGACTTTGTTTTCTGTTGTTATCTCCCACAGACCCTGGGTCAGCAGCTACTTCAAGAAGTTCCCCATGCACATCTACTGTCTGCCCGTCCAGGCTGCCAATCACAAAGGCAGGAGACGGGCGCTGAAGAAGAAGGGATGATGTAGAAATATCATGAAATTATTTCTGTTTTCACTTCTTTCTCTCTTTTTTTTTACCTGAAAATAAATTTGGTCTACTCCTCCATCTAAGGTCCATTATTTCCTGCTGTACTCCTCAAAGAGAGATTTCTGCAGCAGAATCCAAACACGAAACTTTTGTTTAATTTTGATTTCACTTTTTATGTCCTCATGTGACTGCAGAGGGAACAGTCGAAACCACTGGACTGACTTTAATGCTGCTGAGTCCACAGAAACAGATGGAGTGGTGGCTTTTATAGTTAATTTAACTGGTGCCTCTAAAGTAACAACTGGCCTCTGACCGGACTCTGTGGTTTTAAATAGTCTGATGCTCCTTTCCAAAAAGCATCTTAAGGCTAAAATCTATTTTATGAAATGATGGCAGATTAACAAGGTCTTCCTGTCAGCTCAAGGAAGACTGACAGCACCCCCTTTTGGAGTTATTGTGGAATACATGTCATGTGGATTTATGCTGAGTTCTGGTATTTGCTGAAACATAAATGATATAATAATAGCCAAAACAGCTACTAAACACTGAGATTGTATATATTTATTTTGTTACGTATACAGAGCAGCTTTCTCAATTTATCCATGGCCTGATTAACAAAAACCTGTTCTTACATGTGACTATTTGCTAGTTTCACCAGTTTTATATGATTGTAGCCTCAAAATGTTGTGATTTTGACTGTTGGTCTGACAAAATGGGTTTCCCAGTTGGTAATCCAGCATTGTTCTTATCATCACTTCTATGGAGAGAAGGAGGTTTAGAACTCTTATTTAATAAAGAATATATTTTAAGGAAAATATATTGTGCTACACATGTTAGCACTGTCTGAAAACAAAATTTAGGCTGTTTTTTGTAACAGACAGTGGCAGCGTGTTTTCCCTGATCTGCCTTGAACGCAGCATTATGTTTGTACGTAACTACGTCACTCCCACGTCCAACCCCTCCTTCTGTGCGTGTACGGCTTCAGCCCAGAATCGCAGACATCATGGTGAGTATTAACTTTCATTTACTCGTTTTTCAAACGATAGAAACAGTTTTAATTCAGTGCTTCACATCATTATATATCTGAGCTCTCAAAGACTCATTAAAATAACATATACGTGTAGTTTACGATGTTTGTAGCCTCCCTTTAGCTCTGAGCTAACGGTGCTTACCGGCGAGAAAGCACATGGGCGTTATGAATGCGCTAGCGGCTAAGCTAACTGCTTATACGCAGCTGCGTTAGACATTACACACGGAAACAATGGTGCTGTCGACTGTAGTGCACATAACGTTATCTTGACTGCTAAGTTTAAAATGTCAGGTGCCGGAGTTTGGGCTCAGTCTGTTCTCATTGTTCGTAGCAAGCCTGTTAGCATGCTAGTTTAGCTTGTCATCTGGGCTTTGTGGCTGTCATAGAGGAACAAATCAGTGACTGTGGGCCTTTATTAATAAAACATGCGAAGAAAAAACTCAAATACAATATGTCTTGAGCTTTACATAATCCCAACTTCATCATCAAATTTTATCTGTCCTTATTCTTTTTAACCGTTTTGAGTTTTTTTCTCAATAGTTAGGTTGGAAGCTTCTAGCGGTTTCCAGGAAGACAGGGGCGGGTCTCCATTGATGCTGCTTTCAGAGCGGCTTGGAATAAATAGTTCTGTCCACGCCTAAGCTGCGTACAGTTGTCCACAGTAGTAGTAGATATGATATAATTTTTTGACCATGGTGATTTATATAATTTGACAGATCAATGAATTTTTGTTTTTTATTAAAATTATTTTTAATCAGTTACAAATAATCTAGTATGAACTATGGGTAATAGGGCTTGATCTTTTTTTGTGTTTAAAGAGTATTAATGTTACTTTGTGTTTTATACTGATTGATGGGTTGATTGTTGATTCATCAACACTGCTGTCTCTCTCTGTAGGCGTCCCTATCGATGGCCCCGGTCAGCATCTTCAGACATGGAGCAGATGAAGAGAAAGCCGAGACTGCACGACTGGTGTGTGAATTTATTTGTGCTTTAGGTTTTTATTTTGCTGTTAACTGCTTGAAATAATAAATTACTTATCCTGCTCTTTAATTCCACCAATGAAGATTCATAGAAACCTCTGAAACTGTTTCTTTTTGTTTTCTCTGCAGTCCTCTTTCGTTGGCGCCATCGCTATTGGCGATCTGGTGAAGAGCACTCTGGGTCCAAAGGGGATGGTGGGTTATTTCAATACCAACAACTGATGTTTTGATTTTACAGATTGCAATTTTTCCGTTTAGATCATTGAACCCTCGTTTTTTATTTCTGTCGAGTATTTAATCAAGAAAAGTTGGTAAGTTGTTAAACATGATGAGTCATGCTCTGATTCTTTTGTGTTAAAAGGTAAAACAAAGATGTGTTCAGATTAAACATTTCCAGTTGTTTTTAACTTGAGTCGGAAGCTTATCATTAGCTGTGTGTTTGGAGACTGGTGTTCTCAGCATCCTTGACTTTCTTCTTCTGTTTCTCTTCAGGATAAAATCTTGATCAGTGGAACAAAGGGCGCCATAGTGACGGTGACCAACGATGGAGCGACCATCCTGAAAGCCATTGGTGTGGACAACCCTGCTGCCAAAGTGCTGGTTGGTGAGTGACGATGCTGAATGTCTGCTGGACAACTGGTCATACTGGCAGCACTGGCCAAACATAGCTGGGAATCAGAATAAAGCTGCAGCTATTGATTATTTACATGATTGATTAATTGTTTAGTCTATAATATGTCAGTAAATAGGGAAAAATACTCACAGACCACAAAGAAAAGCCTGAAATCCTTATTTCTTTCTGTTTGTTTTTAGACATGTCGAAGGTTCAGGACGATGAGGTCGGAGACGGGACGACGTCCGTCACCGTACTGGCTGCCGAGCTGCTGAGGGTAACTACCTGTCATTCTGCCTGTTGTTACACTGCTGCATTTAAAATCAATTGCATCGTGTTTAAAGAGTCGTTTCATGTGACGTTTCTGCTGAGAGCAAAGAGAAACTAGCTGTTCTTTTACCGCCACCGTTTCCATCGCAGGAGGCGGAGCTCCTGATCGCCAAGAAGATTCACCCACAGACCATCATCGCTGGCTGGAGGAAGGCGACTCAGACGGCCAGAGATGCTCTGAGGGAGGCTGCAGTCGACCACAGGTCAGACACACTTATTGATTTGTTTTTCTTGTTGTAGCTTTGTGTCAGTGAGGTAAAATCAGTTTGTCTCTGAACTTTCATTACAATAAAGTTTAATTTGAATTCAGCTGATGAAGAGAGAAACATGTCTGTAGCACCGGACCCTCCGTCACTGTATTAATTCTTCCTCTACCACCTCCTCCCTCCTACTCCTTGTCTCCATAGCAACGACCAGTCCCGTTTCCAGGAGGACCTGATAAACATCGCCCGGACCACCCTGTCCTCCAAACTGCTGACTCACCACAAAGACCACTTCTCCCAGCTGGCCGTCGACGCCGTCATGAGGCTGAAGGGCTCCGGGAACCTGGAGGCCATCCACATCATCAAGAAGCTGGGCGGCAGCCTCACCGACTCCTACCTGGACGAAGGTGAGGACAGGTGTCATTACAGCTCAGGCTGGGGTCTTCTTCTTCTCTGATTGGTCGCTGTAACGCCACGTGTGTTTGTGCTCCGTCCAGGTTTCCTGTTGGACAAGAAGATCGGAGTGAACCAACCGAAGAGGCTGGAGAACGCCAACATCCTGATCGCCAACACCGGCATGGACACTGACAAGATCAAGGTAGACACACACACACACACACACACACACACAGACACACACACACACACCAACGGCTATAATACAGTTTCTCCTGCAGCTGCTTCACAGTAAAATCACTTCACAGGAAGACTTTTATTGTGAAACAGCAGCAGCTAAATACCATTGAACATTAAAGGGGAAGTCGCATTAAAGTCCGTCTGTACAAACACTTGTGATGTGGCCTGAGTCCACGTGTGTCTGGTCTGAAGACACAGACCTCGGTTGTTCTTGTTGACTGTGTGTTGGCTCTAAGCGTGTGTATGTGTGTGTTCGTGTGTGTCAGGTGTTTGGCTCCAGGGTTCGCGTGGACTCGATGGCGAAGGTCGCCGACATCGAACTGGCGGAGAAAGAGAAGATGAAGGAGAAGGTTGACCGGATCCTGAAGCACGGCATCAACTGCTTCATCAACAGGTACAGTAACGTGTGTGTGTGCGTGTGCGCGTGTGCGTGTGCGTGTGTGTGCGCGTGTGTGTGTGTGTGTCTGTGTCCTCTCATTGAATCTGTGCTTCTCTCTGCAGACAGTTGATCTATAACTATCCAGAGCAGCTGTTTGCTCAGGCTGGTGTCATGGCCATCGAGCACGCCGACTTCGCCGGCGTCGAGCGCCTTGCTCTGGTCACCGGTACGCACGCGCACACACACACACACACACACACACACACACACACACACACACAGTCAGTGTGAGGTTGCCCGACTTTGCAGTAAAGTTCTTGTTACTCTTTTCACAGATTTCACAGAACTGACTTTAGTTAGTAGAGATCTTAAACTGAGTCATTTACAATTCTTAAATTTGCTTTTAGAGCTTAGATGTTGGTTTGATAAACAATCAGTCGATCCACAGAAAAACAACTAGAAACTACTTTAACAATCTGTGAATTTATGGCAGGAAGTTAGATGTTTGTCAGTTCTCAGTGTTTCCTGTTTTATATACCTGTGCAGGCGGAGAGATCACCTCCACCTTCGACCACCCGGAGCTGGTGAAGCTCGGCCACTGCAAGCTGATCGAGGAGGTGATGATCGGAGAAGACACACTCATCCACTTCTCTGGAGTCGCCATGGGTACGAACACACACGCGTTAAAAGGTCACTGCATCTGATGTGTGTGCGTGTGCTTGTCACTGAGGCTCTGACCTCCCCCTCTCCCTCCCCTCCCCCCCTCAGGTGAGGCGTGCACCGTCGTCCTGCGAGGAGCGACTCAGCAGATTCTGGACGAGGCGGAGCGCTCGCTGCACGACGCTCTGTGTGTGTTGGCTCAGACCGTGAAGGAGCCACGCACCGTCTACGGAGGAGGTACACACACACACACACACACACACACACACACACACGATGATATTTACATGATTTTTATTCAAAACAAATTGAAACATTGAAATCACTGAATTAGAAATTATTTTACTTAGCTTATTATTTAACTTAAAATCATGATGGTGCTTCGTCAGTGTCACATATTAATTGTTTTATTAGATCATCATTGAAATAAATTATTCTTATCAGCTGGAGATAATTTACATGAATGGGAGGTCACGGCTTAAAAAGGTTAGGGGAACAGCTCAAGTTATTTTTCATGTGGCACTAATCGCCCCTCATACCTGAACGCACTCACTCTGACCTGCCGTGTCCTGACTCCTCCTCAGGCTGCTCTGAGATGCTGATGGCCAAGGTGGTCACTGACCTGGCCAACAGGACGCCAGGGAAGGAGGCGGTCGCCATGGAGTCGTTCGCCAAGGCTCTGAGGATGGTACGTACCTGCCTCTGTTCTCTTTCAAAGGATCATACAGTGGTTTTACTCTCCTTCCCGTTGAGTGCGAAAAACTTAATGGGATCGATCTTTTAGTCGTTTCACAGATGTGTTACGGTCTCTTTTCTGATGAATTGTGACATTTAATCAGCGGCTCGATCTGTTATTTTAGAGTCCACTGAGGGAAGTACGACCATCGCACAGTTTGGAAGGTTTTTGCCAATTTTGATGAATGAATTTTTCTCCGTTTCCTCCTCCAGCTGCCGACCATCATCGCCGACAACGCCGGCTACGACAGCGCCGACCTGGTGTCTCAGCTGAGAGCTGCTCACCAGGAGAACAAGACCACCTTTGGACTGAGTGAGTTTCCACCACACTGTATATAACTTAATATCAACGCCACAAGTTCTAATCTAAAGTCCGTTGTCACCGTGGATTTGTGACGTTGGACGGTTCAGTGTCTTGAAGCACTCAAGCCTTTTCTTTAACAGACACATGAACCCAGCAGATTAGATCCTCATCAGCCATTTTTAGATGAACGCTGACGGGTTTGTGTTTCCCTGCAGACATGTCTGAAGGCACGGTGGGCAACATGGCAGAGCTGGGGATCACAGAGTCGTTCCAGGTGAAGCGTCAGGTGCTGCTGAGCGCCTCCGAGGCCGCAGAGATGATCCTGAGGGTCGACAACATCATCAAAGCTGCACCCAGGTCAGTCCGTCTCCCGGGTTTCATGTGTCCTTCATGTCCTCTGTTTTGCTTGTTTGTTTTGTAGTTCTTACTGTTGTTTTTTGTTTTGTAGGAAGAGAGTTCCCGACCATCATCCCTGCTAGAGGAAGAGGAGGATGAAGAACGGGGGAGGGGATCAGTTTTGTTATTTATCACCTCTGTGTAGTTCAAATTTAAAGAAACGCTCCGCTGTTTTTTTTTCTCTGTTGTTAAACTCACTGTGGAAGCACTGTACAGGCTAGCTGGCTAATGCTAGCTAACCGTCAGACACAACCCTAACCGCAGCGGCTCCAATGCTAATGCTAGCAGGACAAAGTGGCTAAGTGTGAAACTTATGTAAAACGTTGGTCAGTACAGTTTGTGATGCTAACATTAGCTGAGGTCGCAGCAAGTGCTGGAGGCTGGCTATGCTAACGTTAGCCAGTTGGTGCCGACGACGCTTAGAAAGTACTTTTGGACGTTGTTTTTGTTTACTGAAATAAATGAACCAATCTTCATCAGTAGATCTGTTTGTCGTCTTCATTTTTGTGAAGTTGTGTTGAGATATTTGTCACTCAGGACCGACACTGTCGTCCCTAAAGCCTGAAGAGAAACCAGTGAGACTTTTCTTTCCACTGTTCAGAGGTCAGAGTGACCGAGACCTCAGAGTGTCAACACACTGAAGTTACTCAACCGGCCTCTGCAGTCCGTCGTCAGGGGCTCAAGAGTTTGTTGAACCACAGTCGAAGGGAAATAGAAACAGACACGACCGAGTAGTTACTATAGTAACTTTAGCTCTGTGAAGCTAACCTGCTCGTTTTCCTTCAACAAACCCAGAGTCCTGCTGCTGAAGAAGCTGCTGACACGTTTTATTCCGAAAAGCCAAATAGGCTAAAAATATCTCTATAGATAAGACACTGATCTATGAAGTATCATTTCTCACAGGATTGGACCATTTGTGATCACATGGGAGATGTTGGATATTTCAGATTGTGGCTGAAAAAGATTTAAAAACTGAACAAAACGTTTTAAAAATGAGATTTTGAATATAGTCTGAATACGTTTTAAAATTTGTTCACATTTACTATATGTTGAAATATAACAATATATAAAATATGCTGTTGAGCAGGATTTTTAAATGTAAAATAGACACCAAAATCATGAGAGTGCTACTGGGTCGAACAGGTTTAATTCATAGGTTTGTAAATATCAGGCAGCAGCACTTTGTCCCCATCAAGTTACAGCTGAAGAAATCTATTTTCAAGTTTAACAAACAGTAACTTTATCCTAAGTTAAAGACATAGTGCTGAATAATAACTGTTTGAACTACGCTGAGTAAAAGGTACTCGTTTTAATTTATTGACTCTTCACAGCAGATTTTTCAAGATAAATGCATTAAATTCACACATTCATATTTTAGGCTGGTGAAGTTCAGCTTGTTAAACCTGTTTTCTGGAATGAGATGTTAGTTTGTCCATAAAAGGGTTAAATGACAATGGTAATTTTACTTATATTGCTCATTTAATTACATGTAAACTCAATGTCCTTTACATTGAAGACAAAATATAGATTGTAAAATATAATATTGCACTGGTGACAAGTGCTCATATCAAGCACACAGACTTATTTTTATTGTTTTATTGTGGCTTTTTATTCAACAGAAAGTTTCAGATGCATCAACTTTAAACTTTGTCTTTAAAGAGTTTTTGGGGTGGACTTTCTCACACTGACTCAGATCCAATCAGAGCATCAGTGAACCCTGATAGATTCCTCAACATGTGCCGAGCTCCAGTGTGACTGACTGACGGAGGAGGACAGACATGTTCAGGCTGCTGTTGCTGGTTCTGGTTCTGGGGCTTTGGACATGGACGAGTTCAGCACTTATCAGGTAGGAAACTTGAATGAATAAACTGAGTTCAAGACTCATGTCAGGCTTGTGACTCATGACTTTACTTTTACTCTCTGTTTAATTTCAAAATCTTGTAAAAAATCCCCCAAAATTCAAGCTTGAGTTTTGTTTGTTTTATTCCACCAAATCAAAGTTAGTTTTTTAAGGTGTTTTTCTGATTTAAAATCAACACTCAAGCCAGTAAATTCAAATCCAAGGTACTGACCTATCACCACCAACCACCCTCAGGGTCCCTCTGAGACGGGTGCTTTCGATTCGTTCCCAGCTACGAGCCAAAGGCTTGCTGGAGGAGTTCTTGAGGGATCACCGCCCTGACATGTTCAACCGCCGTTTTGCTCAGTGTTTCCCGCCCGGCACGCCGTCGCTGCGACTCGGACGCTCCAGCGAGAGGCTCTATAACTTCATGGATGTAAGGACTGCTGAGGGCAAGAGGTTGCTGGTGTAAACTTGTTGCAGTACCTTGAATTCCCCACCGGGGGTCAGTGTTGTCATTTTCTTAACATGGATTTGTTGTGGGGACAAGATACAACTGGTCTTAAATGAGGGTTCTGTGCCTTGCTCAGGGTCTCCTGGCAAGAAACCGGCAACCACTTTGTTTACCCCAAAATCACACTGTGGGTCTGTGTTGTGTGTCAGGCTCAGTATTATGGAGACATCAGTTTGGGGACACCGGAGCAGAACTTCTCTGTGGTTTTTGACACTGGCTCAGCTGATCTCTGGGTGCCGTCGTCCTACTGCGTCAGCCAGGCCTGCGGTACCACAACACAACACAACACTTTGTGTATCTGTATTTATATATTTGTAAGAGTTGTGTTTGTTGGTCAGGACAACATGACTCTGGTTTAGCATGTTCCAGACTGTGATAACAAGTTCAAGGTCTGTGTGTGTGTGTGTGTGTGTGTGTGTGTGTGTGTGTGTGTGTGTGTGTGTGTGTGTGTGTGTGTGTGTGTGTGTGTGTGTGTGTGTGTGTGTGTGTATGTGTGTGTGTGTGTGTGTTTCACAGTACTGCACAGGCGTTTCAGGGCGTTTGAGTCGACTACGTTTCGTCATGATGGTCGGATGTTTGGGATTCACTACGGATCGGGACACCTGCTGGGAGTCATGGGCAGGGACACACTGAAGGTATAATAAAATGTATATAAAATGTACATGATGCACAGCTGATTGTGGAAATCTAAAAATCAGACAGTCAATTCACAGTCCAATTTCTTAAAATCATACCAACTTCAGGACTCAACCTCAAAAGACTAATTGTTTGTGGGTAAAAGCAACGAGTTGTCTTCTGGTCCAGGTGGGTAAACTAACCACCCTGAACCAGGAGTTTGGGGAGTCAGTCTACGAGCCTGGTACCACATTTGCGATGGCCCGGTTTGATGGTGTGCTGGGGATGGGATACCCATCCCTCGCAGAGATCCTCGGAAACCCCGTTTTCGACAACATGTTGGCGCAGAAGATAGTGGATCAGCCAGTCTTCTCCTTCTACCTCAGCAGGTACAACTTCACCAGATGAATATCGTGACTGTTTTAAAGTATTTATACAGGGACCCTACCAAGGCAACCAGTCTGGGTCCAAACGGTCTAGGACAGTACGGGAAATGAATCTGCTGGTGTACTTGGTTTGATTGATATCCTGCAAAATCTGAGTTTAGCACAGTTGCGACACATTTGGTTTTAAAAGGTTTGACCGAAATCCAAGAAGTGCATGGGGTCGAGGGTTTTCACAGGAGTCAGGGGGTCATAGGAGGTCCAGGGGGTTTTGGGGACCTCCGAAGATGGCTTTCAGTGTTTAAGGAAGGTTGAGAGCAGATATCAAACCATCTGCCACAGAAGACTGAAACTACAGGTTTTCACCCCAACCAACCTCCAAGTTGGTTTTTCCTCTCTGATTTAGCGTATGGAGATGAATGAAATCTGCTGGTATGAATTTGGGTTCGACTGATAACCTCCAGACTCTGTGGAAATGCTGAGACATTCAGTCTAAAAGGGATTCAGGGAAATTAAAGACTTGCACATAGCAAGTTTCAGTGATTTTATAGGAGTCGGGGGAGGGATTCAAATGCCTCAGTGGTGTGATAAGAAAATGTTTTGGTTTCCTTGACTGATCAAAAACTTAAAAAGTACAAATTCCATTTTAACTCAAGTGTTTTTTTTGTTCGTTTTTTTTTTTAATCTCTGCAGGAGAACAAGTAGTGGCAACCCAGAGGGTGAATTGTTGCTAGGTGGAACAGATGAGTCGTTGTACATCGGACCAATTACCTGGATTCCAGTGACTGCTAAGGGATACTGGCAGATTAATATGGACAGGTTTTATATGTTTTTACTATTGTGATTCTGACCAATTAATGTTTATTTATATTGATTTTAATCTTAACCCCAAATTGAAGCTCTAACCCTGCACTAACAATCAGTGCTGATTTTCAAAATGTATTTTTTCCTTGTTTTTGGTGGCACCTTTGGTGACAAGCTGTAACAGCTGTTGACCATATCCAACATCGCAGTTGTGTGTTGTCATAATTTATTTAGGGCTCCAATTCATGAAAAGAAAAACAAGAATTCACACACCAATAAAAAAATATTGATGTCTTCGTATGTTTCAGTGTGGCAGTGCAGGGTACGAGTTCGTTTTGTCCTCGTGGTTGCCAGGCGATTGTCGATACAGGAACCTCCCTAATTGCTGGACCGACCAATGACATCCTCAACCTTCAGCAGCTGATTGGAGCCACACCCACAAACATTGGAGAGGTAGAAAGAAAAGAATTAGATAGATAGATACTACATTTATTTAGGGGAAATTCATGATTAACTTGTATAATCTAAATCTCATATATACAAATCTGATGGTGTATAATCTAATTTGACCTTTACGTGTGTGTTTTAGTTTCTCATCGACTGTGTCAGGTTGTCCAGTTTGCCTCATGTGACATTCGTCCTCGGAGGAAAAGAATACACACTGACTGCTGAACAATATGTTAGGAAGGTAACTCATTGTCTGTTTGTGGCTGTCTCTTGTCTTTAGCCAGTTATCCAAATATGCTTTTTATTTTTGTGCTAGCATGAGGCATTAACTTTGAAATCCACACTGTCTCCAAAGGAGTCTTAGATCCGCAGGGTTAGGTCTTTTGGCAGTTCCAGAAGGTTGATCAAACTTTTGTTGCATTGGCACCGTAGCTTTGAAATGGTCCTCCAGTTAGTATTTGAACTGCTGACCTTGTCTCTACTTTTAAATCAGACCGTAAAACACATTTTTGCCTTCATGTCTGAACACTAGGTCTACTATAAAATCTATGTTACCACAGGGTTTAATTTAAGTAATGTTTTTATTGAATGTCCTTGTCTTTGCATTGTTGTCATATTTACTCTTCTCACACTCTTGTTATTAAAAATTCTTTATGGTCCTCGAAGAGTCAGATGTTTCAGGTTGTCTAAAATTGGAAAAATGTTCTTTCCTCAGACACAAACTCAAGTATTTGAAAATTATTTGTTCTGTAAATACGGGTAGCATTTAAATTTTTAATAAATATTGCTCTCTCTCGCTCTCTCTGTCTTGGTCTTCAGGAAATGCTTGGTGACAGGGAGTTGTGTTTCAGTGGATTCCAGGCTGTGGACATTGTTTCCCCTGAGGGCCCTCTGTGGATTCTGGGAGATGTATTTCTGACAGAGTACTACACTGTTTTCGACAGAGGACAGGACCGGGTCGGTTTTGCACCTGCTAGGCACCCAACCGAGCAGTAACCCATCAATGTGATCAATAAATATTTGAATTAAAAAGAACTCAACAGCCTGTTGTACTTCTTGGTAAGGCACCAACACAAACTGTTTACAATTAGCTGGCAGCCTTGTGCTTCAGTCATCCACCATTTTCTGAACTACTTTGCGACCTTCAGCCCAATCATCGTTGGTGATTCATCGACAAGTCAGTCATTTTATTTAAAAAAGTAGCTTTTGTTGATTCAGAAGCAGCAGCAGATAGTGTATATTCATTACTTCAGTCACATTTACAAATACAGACAAAATAACAGTCATCACATAAAGACAGAAGATTTTGTTCTAGAAAATATTTAGTTCTAGAAACCCGTCAACAATCCTGAGCACCAGTACTTTATCATATTGGCATTCACATCAGTTGAGTCTTGGAGTCAGTACACAAGTGTGTTCACCTGCGGCTCCTCTAATGGCCACTGGGTGGTATTCAAGAAAAATCTGACTGTGTTGAAGTGAATGGGAAAACACCCAACCTTTGTCCAGAAATACAAAGTCAACAAGTTCAGCTCACTGCTAATTTCATTTCTTCTATTGACAGGTGTCTCAGCCTTTCTTGCTAAGGTTGTTGCTTGCTCTTCCCACCTCTTTTGCCCAAGTTAGGATTTTTATGAGTGTTATATTTCACTATAAATGATTCTATTGTATCTTTTGCATTCTTTCGTATACTATCTTTGGCTTAGAGTTAAGGTTTTTTGTCTCCAATAACAAAACTGGAAACAAGTAGTAAACTGAAATCCGAGGCTTCAAAACATTCATGGTTGGCATGTCCAGCTTCCCAAGCATTTGTTGGTTCAAAACAACAAAAATGAAACTTAGAGCATTCCTCTTGGTCAAAGGTCTCTGAGTATTTCCAGTTTCCAGCTCAATGAATGGCTCTGTTTGGTTCCGTTTGGTTCTGTTTGGGCAGTTTTATGTTACTGAGTGAGTGGTTATCATTTCTTTTCCGAACTCTGTGAAAGGGAGTTGTTGTCTTTGACTTCGTCGCTGTTGTTGGTTCCTTCTGTCTCACTATCCTCAGTCCCTGCCATTCCCTGGAAGTTGTGGTCACACTCAGGGTCAGGGAGCTGCAGAGTGTCAGTAGGTGGACCGGGCGATCTTCGGGATTGGAATCGAGCCAGGCCTCGTCTCCGCCTCCCCAGGGCCTTGGGGCTTGGCAGGCTGCGTATTGATGCCTTTGACGACTGTCTGGAGAACTGAAGGGAGAACTGCCGCCCTCGTGGCCGAGTTGATGGGGGATTTTGGGCAGTCGTCCAACGAAATTCCTTTGGTCCCAGTTGAGTGGGTGAATAACAGACCGAAGAGCCGGCCCTGGAAATGCACAGGAAGGGGAAGTCAAGGGATTGGATGGGTAGGATTTTAAGATTTTAAGGAGCAAATAGCAGTATACTTAAAAAAGAGACCAGCTGTGGTTGTTGTGGTGTCATTTCTGTTCCATTATCTGAGAACCATAGCATAATGGTTTCAGTATCACCAGAGTTGGACAAACAAGGAGTTGTTCCTGGAAAATAAGCCGAATATAATGAATGAATCACCTTGGAGTTTCCAAGCCTGCTGCGTCCTCAGTGGGGGAATGATCCAACCCATTCTGAGGTTTTTCCACTTCAGCGTTGCCGGAAGAATCCTCATTGTGACGGACATCACAAAATGGCGGGCTGACGATGAGCCGGGGGAAAACAGCAGAGGGTGAGCTCTCGGGCGATGGTGGGTTGCTGCTGACCTCCCTCAAGGTGGACAAGGTGTCCATGGAAGACGGGGGTAAGACCAAGGAGGAGGGAGGAGGTACGTCATCTACACCTGGATTGAGCCTGGATTAAGTGAAATTTATTTCAGAATGACCAACAGGAAATACAATATATCAAGTATGAACTACAGATGTTAGCACAGGCAGAAGCTGTTAATTGCCCGAAGACATAACTTTGGTGGAATGGGAATTGACCAACGGGGACCAATGCTGCACCTGAAGTCTGGGAAGAAACTTCCTGTTGCATCACTGCTGTGCCGTTTGAAGATGGGTCGAGGGGGTCGGAGGTCAGGAGGCTCCTGAACGCTCAGCAGCCGTCGGACTCGACCGAGAACCTGCAACATTAAAAAAAAATAGGGCTTTGTAAAAAAAAAAACTGAATATAAACCCTGTCTTTATTAAACTGGACGAAGACCATGTGAAGAAGACATGTCCAACTGACACAATAGTTTTTATTTAACGAAGAATAGAAAGCCATACAATTCTCTACATATTGCTATTTTAATTATATATGTTTAATAAAGAATCATATACTGATAGACATAGTGATAGTGATAGTGACATGGTAGGTTTATAAACAATTCTGCATCTACCTCTTCATGGTTGTCTTCTTTATGAATTAAAAAATATATATACAGGAATAAAAACATAACCTTGTTGGCAGAGTTAGGAAAAACGTTGTATTACCGACTCTTGGCGGCGAGGCAGAGTGGGGTCGTGTGGCCGTGGACGACCGTCGCTGATGTCACCGTCATCAAACTGGAGAATGTCCGAGAGTCTGGAGACATTGGATAAAGTTTTTCATTGAAATAGCCAATCACATTGCGACAATACAACGTTACTGAAGCTTGGCTTGAGATAACCAAACCCAACAAGTTCACTCCATAATGATGATGAAGAGCGCGCCCTCTAGAGGATTGTAGCTTTACTACAACAGTTACCAAACCACTGATAATTGGCTTATACCAATTAACTTGCTAGGTTAAAATAATCCAGTGTGTTTTATGTAAAATATGTGAATGTGTGTGTTCACCCCATGTCGGTGGTGGAGCCGAGGAATGAGGGGATGCAGTAGTCGGCAGCAGCCAGTGTGTACGGCGGGCGAGCATCGCAGTCGTTCCAGTACATGTCTTTGGTCATATGAGGCAGGTTCATGTGCATTTCATCCACAGCCAGCAGAGACACCTGGAGGATAGATAAATAAATAGATAGATAGATAGATAGATAGATAGATAGATAGATAGATAGATAGATAGATAGATAGATAGATAGATAGATAGATAGATAGATAGATAGATGCAGTGATCGGCTGCTAACCTGAAGGTTCCTGTCTATGATCCAGTTTGCTTCAAAGTCGTCGTCGTCCTCTCCAAACGGGTTGATCAGCTGCTCTGCTACCTAACAGTCACACATAAATCATAACTGGTATTCAAGCACTTGGTGTAAAGATGTGATCCCACACACAAGTACGCATCGTTTGGAATCGCTCCCATGTTAATGAACAATATATCCAAAGTTTTACAGGCCAGATTTCTGTTTGTCAGATGTTGAATAACTACTTTCTTTCAGTACAATCTGTACAACTTTAGTCTCAGTACTCAGTGAGGCTTTTTTTCCGCTCAACCTCATCCAGTGTGTGGCTCATATCCACCACATAAGTTATTAATAACATTATATGGTGTGTTATTAATATAACAGAACAAGGTCGAGACATAGGTCAACCACCGGCCTGTTTATGTCTCAGCAGGAAAACAGGATAGTCATCTGATTTGCTGGTGTGTGATATTCTGTCATTTTATTTTCAGATTGATCTGCACCAAACTGTACAAAGTCATAGATCTCAACACCATAAATATGTCTGATGTTCTAGATCTATACATTATCATATATCTGTATCTCACACTGTCAAGGAAAGAGATACAAATTTCCTGGATCCACCACTTTAACCAGATTGGTACCAAAATTCAATGGATTCGTCCCCGGCCTACGCCCCATCCCTGCATCCGGTTTGGCAAAAATCAGTTCAATACTTGTTGTGTAATCCTGCTGACAAACAAATAAACATACAAACAGACAGTAAAAAAAGCTCACTTAACAAATAAACAAGAGGAAATCTAAAGCACTTTGTGGGAACTATTTTCAGCGGCGGATTAATTCACATTTGGAGTATTTGGTGCAGAAAGATAGTGTGTGTGTGTGTGTGTGTGTGTGTGTGTGTGTGTGTGTGCGTGTGTGTGTGTGTGTGTGTGTGGGGCCCAGACGAATGATAAATGTCTCGTTGTTGTGGGTCTGCTCGTGGGATTAATTGGCAGATTTTGTTAATCTCACCTTCAGCCAACCGGCGTAGAAGAAGAACTGCAGCAGGGTGAAGACGGGGATGTAAAGGTCCAGCTCATGACCTTGATGACACTGTTTGGGGTCAAGAAACTGTCGGCCAATCAGACAAGCCAAGAAAAAGGTGTAGACAGCGAGAGTGACGACCTGAAGGTATAAGAGAAAGAGAAAATACTGTCCATCCGTCACTCTCTCCCTCCCCTCTCTCTGAGGGAGATTCAGAGCTCTGATTCAGTTACACTAATGATGGAGGATGATTACTGATGTGATTAGATGATCTACATCCGTTTTAAACATGATACAGGGCGGACCTGTGTGTAGACCAGAGGGATGCCGACCCAGTCATAGCCGAAAAGAGTTGCACACCAGGTCCTGAACCGATTCATCTCCTGAACAGAGAGAAGAGATAGAAAATTCAATAGGGTTGGCAGTTTGGCACCAGCTGCCTCCCCCCAGATTTCTGTGATTCAACAGGCTGATTGGAAAAAGAGTCTCACCCTCCCCTTTGGGAGTAAGCTGAGTGTCACATTACCTACATGTCTGGTTTATGCGGTCACAGACTAACAGGGATCGGGCTCTAAATTGGTTTTGAAGGATGGACAAGTGTGTGTTTTGAGTGCTTAAGAGCCTCTTTCTCTCTGACAGGATGTTTGTACCATAATGGGACACTTCACTTTTGCACTAATCTCATGCCAGAGTAGCACTTGGGGACTGAAGCACCTACAGCCAGCCCAGTTATGCCCCTACAGTCGGCCCTTTGGTTGTCCCAAATTACTTTTTTGCACTTAAGGCAAAAGTGAACCCCAACCCTAATGGCATAGCTACAATGCTGACAGACCAGACTACAGATGATTGATACGTGTCATTTCAAACAAAACTCTGGGACCTGTACCTGAGATCTGTACGTTTCCTTCACAACACATTCACATTTATTTTTAATAAAGCATTTGTATTTGCATTTCCAAAGAAATCCAACCTTGAATTGGTGATTGAACTTTAAAAACTGCACCAAAAAAGCTGAGGACTCAAACAGTCTTTTAGTAACCCATCTGGCAGCTGCATCTGCAGCCTGATATCCTGCAAAGTGAAGCAGGTTTAGCAGATAGCGGCGGTGTTTTGTAATACTCATAAGTCCTGTGTGTGTTTGGGTGATAACAGCTGTTCCATATGATCTGCATACAGAGTAAAAATCCTTTGTAGAAACAGCCTGTTTGCAGTTAATAAAATATAATCCAGTTCAGGGTCGGACTCTTTGGCTTTATTTAGAGTTAATTTAGAGTTTTGTGTCTTGGTTTTCTGTTAATAACTTTTTCTTGTGTTACAGTTTTTTAAGGAGCAAGTGTTACTACAGCAAAGTGGACTGTACTTTTGTTAGCCAAGATATTAGCAGTTAGCAGTAACTAGCATTTTGTGCTTTACATTCTGACACTGTTTTTTTCTTCATAGAGAAATAATTTTGATAAACTTTTGTGCGCAGTAGTATGACAGGTAGTAAAGTTTGTTAATTTTTTGGCTATAATTAATGAGCAAGGCGTATTTTCTTTGTGAGGGAAGTCCTACTGCTAGTAAAACTTTGCTAGCATACTGATCTGATGTGGGATGTTTAGTTTATTGATTTAATGTTAATTTAATGAGGAAATAATCTATTTTTGACATTGCCCAAATTATTCAGATAAGAAATGTTAATTGTTAAAAATAATGTTTTATCAACAGAAGTACATTAACTGGTTTTGTTTTGTTCTACTAGTCAAGTTTTATTTCTGTTTTTGGACGCTATACTATTTTAGCTTCGATAAGCTAATTTTGGTAGCAAAGTCTTTTAAGTTATTTTGTTCAACCCTCTAAATGTCTAAACATTCAAACGTTAATATTTTTGACACAGAATATAAAATATTTGATCCCAATTCGTCACATTGAGAATATTCTGCAGGTCGATGCTGTCTTGGATGCGTCCCTCCTGTCGAGCCTTAGACGCCAGGTTGGAAAACCAGACCACCGGGATCCAGTACTTCAGGTGAGGGGAGCGGATGTTGTCAAACACCTTCCTCTCCTCTGGAGTCATAAAACCTACAGGTGAAGAGACAAGCAGGTAGAAACACTGTGATTACAAGAGAACAGCGGGAACAGCAGACTGGAGGAGGAGCTTCGTCAGCGGCGGTTTTCGTCAAACTGAAAAAAGATGGATCAGACCACAGAGCTTTACATTAGAGATATTTTAGAAACAGACAGACTCAAGATTCAGGTTGTGTTGTCTGATGTTCTCAGTCGGGTCATCACCATCGGCTCTGCTCTCCTGCAGCTCTAATCGGCCGATAACGAGACGATCCCTGGGGCCACATCAGACGGTTACGGGAAGGACGAGACGCAGTCGGGAAGGAACTGAACTCCATCTGACTTTCTTCATTTCAGACACACTGACACAGCAGGAAACACGCAGTCACACACAGGTACACACTCAACACACACACACACTGGATACACAACACATCCTGCGCAGGATTGGCTTGGAGGGATTACTGAACTGGTTTGAACATTTCTGTACATGCACAAAACTGAGTCTGTTGTGTCATAACCCGCCCGTCTATATCTGGTTTCAGTCAAACTTTGCTGAACACACACCTGCCTCCACCACGTGGTCCATGGTCGGGAAGCGTTTGCAGACGGCGGTGCTGACGGAGCGGAAGATGAGGAGCGAGGTCAAGTTGACGTAACGCACCATCGTCCTACGCAGCAGGCGGCCATATTCATCTTTACCCTGGACACAGCTGGAGGAAAACGCAGCGACATAAACAACATGGCGTAAATACCGACTCGGTCTATTGATACGTGCTCTTCTCTTCATTTCATAAATGTGACCTAGTGACCGTCTGTGCAGCTTTCAACAGGTGGTCTCTCCAAAGAACGTGATCCTGAGGTGAAGATCATGTGGAATTTGTAGCAACCTCTGATGTCGCTAATGTTAGCCTCATAAGCTACATAACTACCTGATGTTTAAATTAAATTACCCTTGCTCATTCCACACTGTAGATCTTCACCTTCTGAATGTAGTAACATCTGCAGATTTGTTTGCATTTGTTTCACTCGATGCTCTTTTATATCTTAACGGTATTTAAGCCAGTTCACGAACCGTACATCTTATTCTGAGAGTTGTTATAAAATACCTGGAGATGTGGAACATGAGTCTGTCAGGCCAGGGCAGGTTAACAAACTGATTCCACCATCGATTCACCACCAGAGTCACATAAAAACCTGAAACACAAGCAATAAATTCATATTAATTCATTCATTCATACATTTCTTATACTGTAAAACAAGCAAAAAACAATTTAATATTTTATATGTATAATAATATTGTATCTTAAACGAGCACACAGAGACACAGAACAACCACAGAGATGCAACTACTGCAAAACGGCCACAAACAATTCAGCTGCATCGGCCGGGGGGGGGGGGGGCTTTTTCCATGTCTGTGCCCGGGGGACTCATTGTCTCATAATCCGTCCATGTTTGGTAGTTGTTTTGTTTCGGGTTTTTTTTACAGCGTATTATGACTGAACATGTATCATATTATACATTTTGTTTATTACACCGGATGTTTGAAGTTATTTTCCCCTTTGCACTGAGGGAAAATTAGGCTGTTTTCACATGAGGGAACTTACAGATTGTGTGTGTGTGTGTGTGTGTGTGTGTGTGTGTGTGTGTGTGTTCTCTCATCAGCTACACAAGCACTCATCCTGCTTTTAACCCCTCTCTGCTCTGTAATGATCTGTTTCCATTAGCAGGCTGCTAATGAAGCAAACACTCCATCTATCTGTTCCTCTTGCTTCTCAGGCGTAGAGCAGAGTCACAGCTAGATTTTAGTTCTTTCGTAAACCTCTAATTTACATCCATTTTCCTCCACTTATCCGGGTGCGGTCGCGGTGGCAGCGGGCTCAGCAGGGTGTTCCAGACGCCCCTCTCCCCTCCTGGGGGATCGTGAGGCGTTCCCGGGCCGGAAGGCCATCTCCCATCGCCTGTATTTTATGGACTTTTAATTCAGTTCAGTCGTTAGTCTTCAGGTAGTTTTTAATCACCACATCCTGAAGTATCCAAAAACAACACTCATTTGTCAGTGAGTGTGTGGTTGAGTGTTTAGCCCTGGTCTCAGAGGACTAATATTAGCCTTTCTTTTTCTGTGATAATTAATAACAACACATCCAGGATCACCTGGGATCACCTGTGGGACGCTGTGGCCTTGACTTGCGAAGTATTTTAGGATCCTCACATCACTGCGACAGCTGTCAACACTAAATTAGTTCAGACTTGTGGCTCCAAAGTGTTTTCCACACTAAAGCTCCTATTGCAGGCCTTATGTTCCCTTGTTTATTAAACCACAGGTGTTAAGTTAACTACCTGGTCAAAATAACTTCACCAGGGGTTGAACCTACAACCATAATGGAGGATGATTTAAACGCACCCTTCTTGCTCTTCTGGTAAGTGGTGATGGTTGAAGATACACCCAGATGTTTCCACCATTAACATGTTTCTTAATGTTTTACTGCCTCCCATTTTAGATTAGAGTTGAATACTGTGAATTGAGATCCATGTATGTCCAGGGAATTCTTGCCCACACCTGTTCCCTTTTCCTTAATCCATAAATACCTGCGTGAACCCAAGATTTTTGTCAGATTTTGTGTTTGTGTGTGTGTTCACCTCGGACTCAGACTTGTGCAGTTACTGAAACAAAAAGGTCTTTTCCAGTCCTCATTCACACTAGAAAACAGTGGTGGAAATTTACAAACATAAAAATTTTATAGTGCTTGAACTTAGAGTATTTGAATTTTTCTGATACTCAATACTAAGTTCGAACTTTAGTTGTTCAAACCTTCGAAGTTCAAATCATTTTCAACGTATGAACCCTTGTAGTATGAACCATTCCCCGAAGCATGTTATTGCTTCTGATTATTTAACTAACTGTTCAGTAAGAAATGAGGATGACGGTGTAATACAGTCAGTTCTGTGACATACAGAAACATCTCTAGGGAAGTCAGGAAACTGTACGAACCCAGGACGAAGGTGACGGGGATCTGCTCTGCGTATTTGTCACAGTACATGGAAAGTTTCTCAAACAGTCTCTTCTGATTGTCAGAGAGGACGAACCTGGAGGACAGAAGACACAGAGGTAACACCCAACAGTAACTCATGGACAACCAACTGCAAATAAATTTTAAGAGCGCCGGTGATGGAAAGCAACCCCCCTTTTTTTTTGCTGTTTCTATCACTTTTTTTACGTCTACCAGGGTTAGCATGCTAACCAGCTAGCTCTGGTCGGACTGGCACATCTTGTCACTTTCCGATACCGAGTCATTGCAGCGTCCACTCTGTCTTGAAGTAGTAGCTCTGCTCAGACGACGTCTTATAACCTCTTGTCTTGTAAATGCAACAATGGCTGAAGCTCTCGGCTAAACTGGTAAGTTAACAGCTGTGTTATGCTAACGCTAGCTACGTAGCAATAGCAATACTTGCATTTAGCCAAAGCTTACAAAAAGCTTACATAAACAAGAGATTTACCTTTTTCCAGCATTTATTATCATGGTCTTATTTTGTTATAAATATAAACCTACAGCTCTGACAGTGAGGTGATAACAATGAGACAAATTTACATGGATCACATGCTGCGTTGAGTCCTGTGAATCCCTCATGACCTGAGCTCTACAAGTACAAAACTACAAAACTACCAGCCTGTACAGAGAGATAATTACTGAGTTAAAAGTAAAAAATAATGCAGACCCTAGAGGGATCACAAATGGAGTATTATAACTTTAAAGAAAACATTTGTATAATGCACAGATCCGATGTGCTCCCGTTCAGGGGCTTCTCTTGTGTTGTGTACTCTTTGTGTGTGTGTGTGTGTGTGTATGTGTGTGTGTGTGTGTGTGTGTGTGTGTGAGACCTGTATACGAGGCTGAGGATGGTGTAGAGCAGAACAAACAGGGTGAACTCTCGGTACAGCAGCTTGTAGATGCTTCCCTTCCAGCGCAGCAGCAGCCGGTGGAAACTGAAGAAGGTGGCATTGGCAACTTTACTGGAATAGGTGACGGTCATCCTGAGACGACCTGAGACGGACACACAAACAGATGGATCTGAACAGTCTCTCTTTCCTCTGATTTTCCAGTGGCAGCCTGGGTAATTAATTCCTTATTGTAACATTACAACAATTGTTGTGAATCTAATCATTCATTGTTGTTATTCTCCTGGTGTTTTACTCACAGAAAAACTCACAGACGTCTTCGTTTTGCCTCAGCGGTGCTTTTCATCAGGCTTCTTCTTTCCTGATTTGTTTTTGCCAAGTGCCAACTAGCCACTGCCGCCCCCCTCCATCTCTCTCTCTCTCTCTCTGTCTCTCTCTCTCTCTCTCTCCCACTCTCTCGCTGATGCTCTCTCTCTCACTGTTTCTCTCCCCTATGATGCTGTCCAGTTGCCCAGTAATGCCAGGCAGCACACACACACACACACACACACACACACAGGTTCAGAGTTATATTGATGAGCTGGCGAACTAAATGTAGTCATGTTTCAGCTGTGTGCGCGTGTGAGTGTGTTGGCATAGAAAGCAGTTGAGGTAAACATGTATAAACAGAAACAGAAACGCTGTTAGACATGACATGATGTCATACCAGTAAGTTCAGACCAACCAATCAGAGAGAGGCAGCATCATTAATTAATTGTTTTTTTTTTTTTACTTTTCAAAACTAACAAAAGAAGGAACATAATAGTAATCAAAATCAGGAAATAAAACAACGAAGATATAAAGCTTCTGCATCAATAGAGTCAAATAGACATATCCATTGTGTCGCTAACGTACCCGTGCTAACTGTAGGGCAGTGGTGAGCAAACAGCGATCTGCGAGCCAAATCTGGTCCTCCAAAAAATACAAAATATTATCTAATAAAGAAAGTTATAATTTGATGATCAAGTAACACCACTGGTCAGCTCAATGCCATGTGACTTAGTAAAGAGGTTACACCATTGGTCGGCTGGCTGAGTGTTGGAGTTTCCCCACTGGTTGTTGCTCTTTCAAAACGATTTAGTGCAAATTTTCATCTTTGCTGTTAAATTTATTGACTTTTCAGACCTTCCTTTAGAGAGAGAGAGAGAGCGTGTTAAACTTGTTTTCTTCACAATTTTTGAATATAAAATCACATTGAAAAAATATTGGGAAACTTATAAAGATCATAATTGGATATGTGTTGTTTTTTTTTTTTTTACAAAAGTTAAATTCTTGGTTTTTGAATTTCGCTATTGTTAAAATATAATGCAGTATTTTTTTTTATTATTTGCCATTTAACTATGCAAATGCAAATTACATAATAGAAATGATAAAATAAAATAAAATAAAATAAAATAAAATAAAATAAAATAAAATAAGAAAGTCCGTTGTTTGTCCAGAGGTTTCCTTAGCCTCCAGACCAGCAGGTGGCAGACGCCCTCACAACATCAAGAGGAAGGATGACAGACCCCAGTAGGAACGTGGCTCTGCCGTGTTTCAACGCTGTTCTGCGGTCAGTTTCCTCTCCTTCCCCGCCTCCCTCTGAGCGGTGTCGGCTGCTCTCAGATCACCGTAGCTCCGCCCCGGAGGAAAGCTTTTGGCGGTAAAATCGAGCCGTGACGCAGAGTCAGTCAGACTCGGGTCAAATTGCAGAAGCCAAGAGATCAGGTGAGTCAGCCCGGTTTAGTCTTTACATGTTTATGTGTGTCGCTTGTTCGTGTTGTCATAAACGTGTCTGCCATTGTTAATTCACCGTTAGCTGTGTGGAAACACTGGCACTGCAGAGTTATTGTGTTAGCAAACAATCAATGACGCGTTAGGTTAGAAAACACGTTCCCACAATCTTAAAACTAACATGTGACTTATCCGCATTAAAATGTCTCGAAACGACAAGTCTTGTGTTAAATATTTTTTTGAATTTTATTTACATTTTCCCCGTTATTTTAATCACTATAACGGTCCAGTTTGATTTGGTCGCCTATCAATGACGTCATATTCCCTTTACGGAGACGTCAGTGCTGTGTTTGTGTGCTAGGAGCGTCAAAATTGACTTTTTATCCCGTTTTAAGTCACATTTCTAAAGATACACATTTAAGAAAATGGTTGTTTTTAACTTTTTATTTTAACAAGATTAAGGATTTTAGTTGTCAAACGTTTGGATCTTAAGTTATCAGAGAAACAAGCTGAGTAAACACTCGGCTCCACCTAACAGCATTGGAAAAATAAGTAAATAGATAGATAGATAGATAGATAGATAGATAGATAGATAGATAGGTACTTTATTATAATTACTGATTTTTAACATGAAGCTGTTTTATTCAGTGTTTTTACTTTTAATTTAATTACCAGGTCTGCTTGTTCAGGAGAGGAGGAGAACTCTGAGTAATTCAGCTCCTGGTAAAAAAACCTCCTGAACATTTGGATCATAACTTATGAGAGAAATAAGCTACGCAAACATCAGCAGCAGCAGCTCAGCTCGCAGCCCCTACAAGACAATTTTTAACATCAAACTATTTTATTTATAGTTTCTTTTACCGATAAAAACCTGAACGATTGGCACTGAAAGAATCCTAACCGGGAGTAGCTGGCTACAGTGACAGTAATAGTGGTAAAGACAACAACTCCCATGATGCCACGCTACTTCACAACATCACCAAACCAAATGATTCTGGAAAAAGTGGCCCTCAATTAAACTGAACTGTTGACCTCTGCTGTAATAACTCAAACTGAGGTTGATGAAAATGTACTTAAATGACTGAGTCACCTGCTTAAATTTTAATATTTGTATTTTTCACCTCATCACTTCTTCTGTTTTTTCTGTCCTGCTGTTTTGTCTTGTTCTTCTACCAACAAAACAAATTTTGCCAGACTTCAGTTTATTCAAATGAACAAATAAAAATGTGAAGGATCAGTAAACACCTGTCTGACGACCTGTTCTTCCTCTGTTACACAGAGTGTATGTTGCGCATACTCAGAAGAGCCATGCTGTCCAATGTGGAGATCAAAGCGAAAGTGAGTGACATGACGCAGTTTGCTGAGAAAGCGTCCAAGCTCAGCCAATCGGAGGGCACGATCATCAGGCAGCATGACACCTTCTTCAACTGCAGCCAAGGACGACTGAAGCTACGAGACTTTATGGTAGTTTTAATGATCTGCTGGTTAGGCAGAACATTTTAAAAATGAATTAAAAGTAAAAATTAAGGAAAATTAAGAAAACAAACAACTAAAACAAAACAAAAAAATTAATGAAATAAAATTATGAAATGCTTATACATAAAGATGAGAAATTTAAAACAATTACATAAAATAAATACAAAATAATAATAGATTAAAAAAACATACAAAGTCATTAGTCTAGGTATAATACTGACTAATTTGTTTGTTTGTTTGTTAGAACGGCTCAGGTCAGCTGATCTTCTACGAGCGTCCGGACATTGATGGACCCAAACTGTCTCGTTACTCCATCAGTCCGACCAATGACCCACAGAGTCTGCAGGTAAAACGCCAACCTGTGTGTGTTTCAGCAATAATATGTGGATAATCATTCAGGTTACTGAGTGTGTGTGTGTGCACGCGTGTGTATGTGTGTGTAGAACGTTTTGTCAGATGCCCTCGGGGTTAAAGGCGAAGTGCGGAAGGAGCGTCGACTGTTTCTGATTGGTCAGACCAGAGTTCACCTGGACACAGTGGAGGGACTGGGACACTACATGGAGATGGAGGTCAACACACACACACACACACACACACACAAACGCTAAAAACAAGTTTGATAGTGATCGCCATCTTGGCAGTGCCCGACTCCGCCCCTAACTCCCAGCTAATCCAAATATGGGCAAAGAGGAGGGGCATGTGTTAAGCCAAGACTTCGGTGCATGTCAGCATGTCAGTTTGTGCTCACCCACCTCACACTCAAAGAGGCCACGCCCTCAATTCTCCATAACTTTAGTCCTGAATAAAATGTAAACAGGTGAGTTATATAAACAGGTGTCATGAAGGAGGAAATTAGCTCTAGAGTCCAAAACCGTTTTTGTACCAGGCTGTAAACATGTTTATTTCTGCTGTAAAGTTGGACATTTTAACATGGGAGTCTATGGGGACTGACTCACTGTTGGAGCCAGACTCTAGTGGTCGTTAGAGGAACTTTGACTTTAAGCTGAAATTGTGTGAGATTTCCCAGTGGAGGCGAGAACACAGGGAGCAGCAAGTTACAGAGGCGAGTCAACCAGAAAGACAAAGCAGGTGCGGAGAAACTGTGTGAACCTGAATGCAGCAGACTGTAAACTGACCGACCACCTCGGTATAACCTGTGTGTGTTTGTGTGTTCAGGTGGTGATGCGACCGGAGCAGACTGTTGAAGAGGGACAGCGGGTGAGTTCAGACTGTGCGTTAAAGAGTCTGTGGCGATGAAATATGAACCAGGAAGAAGGTTTGATCAGTGTGTTTCATTTGGTGGTGTGTGTGTTTTTTTTTGTTTTTTTTAGGTGGCTGAGGATCTGATGCAGCAGCTGGGTGTGTCTCAGCAGAGTCTGGTTACTGGAGCGTACATGGATCTGTTACTGAAGGGACAAACAGAGACATGAAACAAACACTCACCTGAACTGAAGACGGCGTACAGCAACGACTGAACAGTATGTAGAGTAAACTCATCAGAGTACAGTATTCATACAGTTACCTACAAGCTGCGTCCCAATTCGGGGGCCGCATCCTTCGGTCGCTGCATTTGAGACCCATTAAGTCACAGCAGCGCGACACATTTCAAAGGCTCCTTCAAAGAGTTGGGTTGTCAAGGTTGCTAGGTGACAGGAACTGCGCTTTGTGATGTAATGGGAAGGGCGGGCCACAGCTGGTGACACAAACCGATGATCCTCCGTAGGCTAGAACGTTTCATTTCGCTTCGGCCGCCGTGGACCGCGTCCCCCGAAGGATGCGGCGCCCGAACCGGGACGCAGCTACAGTAATCGCACTGTAACCACAGCAATGATTATAGTAGAGTTTATACATTCTCTAAATGTTTTCTGACATCTTTAAGTTTGGAGATAAAGTCCTGAAAAAAAATTTTTTCTAAATAAATGAGCTCAGTGTTCAAACAAAGATCTGTTTGTGTTTGAATTTATTCAACTTGAGCAGCTTTCTTGAACCCTCCCACCAAGAAGTAAAAGGAGTCTCTAACATGTTATTTTCATGTGTCACCGGATGAAGGTGTTGTTTAAAAGCCCTCTTCACACTGTCAGGAATAATATTCTAATATTTTCTGTTGATGTAAAAGTCAAAATGTAAATGTGTTGCATTTGGAAATAGTGGAATCATCTAATACAATATTCACAATGTTCATTTTTATTTATGGAAAAAATAACTAAATAAATAGTTTGTTAAATCTTGTATCCGGTGACGTGTTTAAGTCTGACTCTGCTGTACGAGCCGAACAGCACCTGAACACACCTCAGATATGTACACGCACGTCAAACAGGTCTTTAATCTCCTGCAGGTGGGCGGTTGCCACGGTAACCATACAGTGAGGCTATCAGTCGGTGTGTTCAGCCTGAAATTAAAAATGTAAATCCCCCCCGAAAAATCCAGATCTGCAGCTTGGTGGGAAACTTTGATCCAGCAGAGCTGAAATCTCGCCCGGAGAGGAGAGGAGAAACAGGTTTGTGGTTTTAATCTGAAAGTCATATCCTGTTTGGTTTATCCTGTAAACACAAACGTCTCACCTGCAGGTTGTAGACGAAAACACTGACTGATGATCAACCTGTGAAGTTTGCTCTTTCTTTGTTGTATTTAACTCACAAACCAAACTTTTAGGAACCAAATATTGAGCTGCTTCAATCCACCAGAGGGCGCTGTAACTATGCAACAGGCAAACAGCACTACAGCCGAACAGGCTGTTTGTAGTGTGTGTGTGTGTGCATGTGTGTGTGTGTGTGTGCAGGTCTTGATCTGAGTTTCATCAGGAAAAAAATTAAATTTTCTGTTTCTTCAAGCGTGCTGAATAATTGATAATTGATTGAGATTGATAATTAATCGGTTATTTTTAAAGTGATTAATCCATCCATCCATTTTCTGCTGTTAAACCAGAGCCATGTCATGTTAAATGATTAATTCATGATATTATTATGGGTTATTGTTGGGTACGGCAGCTGAGGAGTGACAAAAATGTGATATAAATGTTAATATGTTCATAGTCCTTAAAGTTCCTGTTGGTTTTCAGTGATAACGCTCATACTTCAGATGGTTAAACTGGGATTAAAGTGCATTGTATGATATTAAAATGTCACTCTTCAGTGTCAGCCGGTCCACTTTAAAGAATGAATGCATTTCTGTTAGTGCAAGGCAAACTGCATTGTGGGTTTTGTGGTTTATTTTCTCTGGGTAAATCTACTGCAGGTCAAGTTACAGTTAATGAACCTTTTCATGTGTATAACACCTTTCGATAATACTTGAGTAGAAATTATTAAAACAATGGAACAAAGTTGCAAATCAATAAGTTTGAAGGGAAACTAAAAGCTGATGGACATGTTAGTAGCTGCGTTTCCGTTCGGTTTTGTGCAAAACAGAAGCGATATTAAGAAAATACAACTGCGAATGTTCTTTATTTCTGTTGGATGATGTTATGTGGATTCTCTTGCAATATCATTCCAATTAAACATGGCGACAGCATCTGCTAAGTTTTGGGACGATTGCGTCCACCGCAGTTGGTGTTGTAGTATTTAATGAAAGGCGGCGAGGGCGTCCGTTGCACCTAACGACCAAAAGACAAACAGGGATCAGGGATTTTCAGTCTGCAATGATTTTGAATGTCGTGAATACTCATGACATTTGTTGAATAATCTGTTTGCAACTTCAAATTGCGCATTAAGCAGGTTAACGAAACACTGGTAGTAATAAGAGTCTGAAGTCGTGTAGCCAATATCATCAGGCTACAGTGTCGTTGGTCGATGCTGCGCACGTGTTGTCAAATTGCTGAACGTGCGTCTTCATTTGTTCCCGCTTTATTTAGTTTTGAGTTTACGTTCGTGGCGTAATGTCAAAGAGGTTTTCTTAAGCTTCAGTTCACTGAGCTCTCGCAGCCACTTACACGTCGCTGTGTCACAAACCTGTTGTCTGTTGTCATTGAGAACATTTAGCCTCCATCTTCTCTCTCTGTTGTCTCAGTCCATTCAGGAATAAATGGATTTTACTTTAACTGTCACTTCCTCTCAGTCACAGCTGATGTCAGCAGTAGATCTGTGGCGGAGGGAAGCCAGAGATTAGAGGTTTATTGCTGCTGATGCTTCACTTGTGCAGATGCACTGACATGAGTCCTTGAAACAGGAAAATGAGAATTATCTGATGTTTATTTCACCTTTTTTTTTTTTTTTGTGATCACAACACAGAAAAACTGTCAAAGAGTTTTCCTATGATCACAGTAAAATTACTTCATCATCAAATCAAAGCTGAAGTCAGTATTAATGCATGAAATGTCCCAATCACAACAACTTTCCATAAAATGTGCTGTGGATATTCAGCTTAATAATTTTGACCTTTCTCGTAACGCCACCATTGGGAGAACTTAAATTAGGTTTAAATAGACTTGAGTGCTGACATGCCTGTTTACGATGCAAATTTGAAGCACTCCAAGGAAAATAGTCCCGGGGGGGGGGGCTCGTTGGCTGAGGGGTTAAAGAGCTTAAAGAGGTGCATCTTATTTGGTGATTTTTAAATGTATAAATGCTTTTTTTTGTCCGTTTTGTTGGTTTACAAGTAAGAAAATGGTTCGCAACCTACAGAGCGCATTGTACTACAGCTGCAGGTCAGCTGAGTGGATCAGAAAGCGGCGTAATACAGTGAACTTGTGCGTAGGAATACGGTAGTTAGAGTGCCAAAGGAAAGTGCTGTTTTCACGGGAAGATAAACCACTAAAAAAAATATACATGAAGCGACCATTGACACGGATATTGGATTGTTTCGATGGGCGTTTTTACCTCAGTACCTCACACAACCCTACTTCAAATGAGCCGAACTATCCCTTTTAATGCTAACGTTAGCTACATAGCTTTAGCGAAACTTACAAACAGCTCCTTTAACGGTGACTCTGAGAACTGCTTGGAGCTGCATTTCATCTCGGTGTCTCCTGCCCTCTTGTGGCCTGAAAGGAGCACAACACCCAGCAAGACACCTGGAGGTGGGAGACCTGCAGGTTAAACCCGGGGCGACGCACCTCGCAGCCCTGGTTCTGTCGGGTCTGCATGGATCTGTGAGGAACACGAGTGTCTAACAGGTGAACCACGTCACGTGCTGCCCGTGTGCAGAGGGCTCAGCGCCATGAATGAGGAGTTGTATAAGGCTGATTATCACGGTCGGCGTAAACAACAGCCAGTGATCCTCAGCCTCCAACGTCTCTCAACGCCTGAGTGACGGGTGAGAGAGGTTCAACATGTGGAGAACGCTCGGTGTGTCATGTGACCGCTGCCACGTGCGCTCCGAGTGGTCGACCTGCGACTTTAGAAGAATTTCATTAAATCGAGTCTTTTATGAGATACGATCAAAATCAGTTTTGTTTTGTTTTTTTTTTCTTCCTCTTAAGCACCAACGCTCATCATCATTGGCCGACGATGATGATGATGCTGACACTTGGATGCTGAGCCCCCCTTTTTTTTTTTTTTTTTGCTATTGCATCGTTGCCATGGTGACGGGGCCGCTCCTCCACACCCACGCTGCTTACCCCCTCTCTCTCTCTCTCTTGCTCCCTCTCTCTCGCTCGCAAGAGAGGGAGAAAGGGAGAGAGTGAGAGAGAGTGGTGTGTTTTCTAACCCACGCATTGGAGTGGGAGACAACGTGCGCACTCACATGTGCACGCACGCACACACACACACACACTCACACACACTCACACACACGTATGCACAGAGTGTGTGTCATGCTTGCAGTGTGTGGGCTGAACCGACCAGCCTTCCACTCATCCTGCCTCTCCCTCTCTCTCCTCATCTCTCTTCATCTCTCTCTCTCTCTCTCTTCTTCTTCCCTCTGTCTTTTCGTCTCCGGATACACCTCCTCCTCCTCCTCCTCCTCCTCTTCTTCTTCTTCCTCTTCTTTTTTTTCCCATCTTCCATCATCTCTTCCTCTCTCTCTCTCTCTCTCTCTCTCTCTCTCTCTCTCTCTCTCTCCCTCCATCAGTCCTTCCTTTTCTTTTCAGTTTATCATCATGGAGAACGAGTCGGTGATCTTCTGGGTGAGTCTCTCTGCAGCTCTGTGTTTGAGAGTGTGTGTGTGTGTGTGTGTGTGTGTGTTTGAGTGTGTGTGTTAAAGGGAATGCATGTGTGTTTGACTAATGTTGTTTTTGCTGCTATGTGCAGCTGTGTGTGTGTGTGTGTGTGTGTGTGTGTGTGTGTCACTTGCTGCTGGTCTAACTTTAAAAGTCGTGACTTAATTTTCATTATACTTTACCTTTTTTTTTTACCTCCTTTCATCTTTTCCTTCCTTCCTTTGCTCTTCATCTTCCATCTCTTCGTGTCCTTTTACTTCTCTCCTTACTTCCTTTCCTTTTCTCCGCTCCTCATTCATTTACATTCCTTCTCTCATATCTTCCTTTCCTCTAATTTTCTTGCCGCCTCTCTTCCTTTCTCTCCTCCACTTTCCTTTACTCCTCATTTCCTTTCCTCATGTGCACATCAGTGTCCTTTTCATTCCTTATCTATCCTTGCCTTTTTATTTCCTTTCCTTTTATTCTCGCTTTCCTTTCCTAGTATCGTCTCTTCTCTTCTTTTCCTTCCTGTTTTCACCCTCTTCCTTTTCTTTCTTTTCCTCCCCCTCTTTCATCCCTGCCTTTCCCTTCCTCCACTCATTATTGCCCTCCCTCCTGCCCTCATTTGGCTCCTTTCCTCACCTTCCCATGCCTTATCTCCTCCTTTCCTTTCCTTCCTGTTTTGATTATTTCATTTTATTTCCTTTCCTGTCTTTTCCATTCCTTTTCCTCTCCTCCTTACTTCCTTTCCTTCTCCCCTTCTCTACCTTTCTTTTCTCTCTCTCTTTTCCTCTTCCTTTCTTTGCCTCCTGTCTTGTCTTCCTTTCATCTCTTCATTTACTTCTTTTTCATTCCTCCTCTCTGCCTGTCTTCACTTTCTCACCTTTCCTAGTCTCCTCACTTCCTCTCCTCTCTTTGATCCTTCCTTGATTACCCTAAATCTCTTATTCTCTGTCTCTCCATTCATTCATTTTGTCCTTTCTTCATCTCCTCTCTTCCTTTCCTTCATGTCCTGTCCTCTCTCCTTTATTTCCTCTGTTTCCTTTCTTCTCTTCTCCTCTCCCTCGTTTCTTCCTCCTTTCCTTCCCCCCTTTTCCCCTATTCGCTCGCCACTTCCTCTCCTTGCTTTTTTCCCCCCTTTTATTAGTTTTATCCTCTCTTCCTTTCTTTTCCTCTCTTTTTCGTTTTCCTCCTTTCTCCCCCTCTCTCCCTCGTTCTCATCTTTTTATTTCCTGTTTCTGTTTCCTCGAGCATCACTTTACCGTCCTCTGTGTGTTAGTTATGTAAGAACAGCAGAGAGTGTGTAGGCCGTAATCTCAGACCGTCTATCTAAAGAGATGATCTGCCCAAAAAAAAAAAAATCAATCAATCAAACACTTCAAACATCACGTGGTTGTCACGGCAACACGTTAAGCCTCGGCTGAGTGACTTTACCTCTGCGTTGATGGTCAGAGGTTAAACTGCTGCGTTAGCGAAAGCTGGGAGTGTTTTTTTTTTCTCTCTCTCTCTCTTTTTTTTAAAAGCAGTTAAACGGTGGGTTCACAGTTTTTTCACGTCTGCTTTAAAAACCACAGTCACGTGTCCAGGTGAAGGTTTTTTTTTTTCTCGCTGTGATCGTTCGCTTCCTCTTCACGCTGGACATTCGCAGATCTGTCTCTGATGTGCTTCGAGTGTAAGCGATAAGGGACAAAAATCCAACAGTCCTTGATTCCTTCAAAAGTTTATCTGGAGCTGATGTGAGTCTTCACCTGTTTAAATTAAACAAATCCAGGATAAAACTCCCTCTTGTGTTTCCGTGGACAGTTCGTCCTTGTTGAGCTGCAGAGGAAGGATACAAACAAATGAGGCGAGGTTGTACTAAAAATACTCCAGAGTTTTTACAGAAATACGTAATTTATTTAACATTTTGACACCAGAACGTTGTATAAGAGAATCAGGGAGTTCAGTGCTGAATTAAGTGAAATGAGAGAATTAGACAGGATGTAATTTAGTCCTGGGGGTTACTGAGGACCCATGGCGTTTTAAGGGTGAAAACGCAGTCAACCGGATTTCACCATAGTGCTGCGCTCATGTCCCAACTCAGTGCAGATTCATTCTAGCATGAAGACCTGCAGCCACCATTTTCCCTTCATGTCATGCTCAGATAGTCATCACCCGAGCGTACGGGCCGATTCATCCGTCAGGGCTACAGTGCTGTGCAGAAGCTTTAGACACCAACAGTAAAGTGAGGACGTGTTCAAATGTGACGCCTTTAGCAGTTTTTAAATACCTAAATCAGATCAGTATTTGCTTTGACTTTCCTTTGCTTTTAAACCAGCACCAGTTCTCCTTGGTGCACCTGCACAGTTCTTCAGGTACCTGGCAGGTAGGTTGTAGGGGAACCTGTTGTGGATTCAGGCTGTCCCGGTGTCTTCTGTCTCCCAGACTGACTCCATGATGTCGGTTCTGTGAGGGTCAAACCATCTGTTGCAGGACTCCTTGTTCCGGCTCGTCGTCCTGCTGCAGAATGAACCTGTGACCCTTCAGACACCTACTGAAGGTGTCGCTGATGGAGAAGAGTCTAAACATGTTAAGTTCCTAAAACATCTGCACTGAGCTGTAGTTCGTAAGACGCGTCGAACAGCGTCGGAAATAAAAAAGTGTTTCCAAGCGTCCTCGCTGCAGGGCGGAGTGAAAAATCCCGCCGTCAGAGAGAGATTGTTTAAAGACGGGTAACTGCGTCTCTCCCGGGACACATTCATAGTGCTGTAATGGTGAAAGGTGACAGAAATCCTTGTTTCCTCATGGCGTGAATGGAGCGTCAGATCGCTTCAGGTTTCAGAAAGTAGAAGCAGAGAAATGGTCGGACGCAGCCCAGATGTTGGACAGGTGTTAGGAAAGGTTGTTTCTGACGCAGTTTGTATTGGGTATACTGGCCCTTTAAATGAAATGTGACTGTTCTTCTGATTGCCTTATCCTGAGCATCGCCCCTTTCCCTCCTTGCTGTAACTTCGACCGTCTTTCAGCTCTAAAGGCCACTGACACCAGCTTCTTCTTTTTTTTTTTTTTTTAGATTTGTTTGCCGGCGTGAAGCAAATCTGTCTAAATCTTTCATGTTGAGTTCAGCTTGTTGAACTCTTGACACACAAATTTTCTGCGTTTTGGTCGTATCATCTTGACAGCGCTGAACACTGAGGGGGAACGGAGAGAGAAGCTGCTCCACAGTGCAGAGATTTTTTATGAGACAAGAGCTGATAGATCGAATAAATCTCCAGAGTAAACTTAGAGAACCTGTTATCACAGCCGTCTTTGAGAGAATCAGAAAATTGAGAACTGGATCAATTCGAACATATTGAATGTTTTGAATCACAGTATATATAGATTGACTCCAGAATGTTCCCTTGCCTCATGGTAGCTGTGATTGATTGGTCCAGATCGTCACGTCCAGAACTAGACTCTGCATCTCAACATCTGCTGGTCATATATCAGTGGAAGTTGTATTTACACTTGAAGACTACCTCAGATGAAGTTCAAGTGTTAAACCTTGTTATATGTGACATACTGAAATAATCATCAACATCATGACTGAGTGTTTCTGCAGTGAACCAATGACAGTCTCATAAAAACAGATTCAGGGTTTCATACTTCACAAACTTAAGGAACCTTGCAGGGACGGCGGTCGGGGCTAAATAAACCTGAAACCTTGTAAGTACACAGAGACAGAGTTAGCATTAGCACAAGCGCTAACACCGTGTCAGCCGCTGCCAGTTACAAGCTAGCAAACAACATAAGCAAATAACTAGCTTACTGTTCCGATAAATCTTCTCAAACATGTGGCTGAGTCTCTCTGATGTTTCCTCCTCTAACCAGCTTGACACTCGCTGCTCTTTCACCTGTGCACCTGGAGCAAGCAGGTTGTGGGCGGGGCTCAAGGCCTGATCCAGATTTCTAATGAGGAAGAAGGAGTAGATGAGCTTCAGACCCAGTTTTCCATGTTAAATAATCATAGCAGAGTATTTTTACATATAGTTTAAAACATGTCTGGAGAGGAACTTTAAATGTCGTTGGGTGTAATGAACTTCTCAGCCTCTAGGGGGCGCTTCCAGAGCTTTCGGGTTTATTTTCTTCTTCAAATGTGAAGAGAGAACTGAACAGATTTCACCTCAGTTTTTCTTTCCCTTTTTTTTTTTTTTTTTTTTTGGTTCCCAGTGATGTGAGAAACTTGACAAGAGAAAGTGTGTGTGTCAGAAAGAGAGAAAAAACTGTGTGTATTATCAGATCCTGCCATTGGTTACCATGGTAATGGCCAAGGGAGCTACATATCCAGGACACACACACACACACACACACACACACACAAACACACAAACACACTCTCTAACACGCCATGTTCACACCTAACAATGAAATGCATCTTCGGTGATCTGACCACAACTGTGCAGCTGAAATGTACTGAGGGTCGTGTCTGGATTTTTGGATTCTGGGAGACACATGAGAACGAAGTGTGGATACATGATGAATGCAAATGCAGTCAGATGCTTTCTCAACTTTACTGCATGATAGAAACTCAAAATTATATTTAAATGGTCAGTGTGACACCGAAATTAGACCCCAGTTATACCTGGTAGTATGCAATTTGGATCTGAATGAGGATAAATGTAATAGAGGTAAAAATCATTACTCATATTTCTCCAAATATAATCTCTCAATATATTATACCTCGATTGATTTAGAGTCTTAGTTTGACATGTTTCAACTTGATTAAATTTAAATCCTAAAAGTTCAAATGTCATTATCAATATTGAAGAATTTTTTATTAACCTCGATTTAAAAGCCTAACCAAGTGTTCAGACCCCTTCACTTAATTGTGTTGTAGACTTTTATTTTAAATAGATTAAATTGCCGTTTTTCTCATTAGTTTACACTTAATAATCAATAATGATAGGAGTGAAAACATGTGTTTAATAAAACTGAAATCTCTCATTTACAGAAGTATTCAGACCCTTAATTCAATATTTTGTTGAAGCCTGTTTGGCAATTACAGCTTTGAGCCTCCTTGGGTAAATCTCTACAAGTCTGAACACCTGGATTTGGGCGATTTATCTCGTTCTTTCTGGCAGATCCTCTCAGACTCTGTCAGACTGACGTGAAGTGTCTGCGAACTGCCGTCTTTAGGTCTCTCCACAGATGTTTTAAACAAATTGAAATCTCCGATTTACAAAAGTATTCATATCCTTTACTGTGACACTCCCAAGTTGTAGTCAGGTGCATCTTCTTTGCTTTAATTATCCTTGAGATGTGTCTAGAATTTAAATGGAGCCCACTTGTGTAGTTTAAAAAGACTCACACCTGTGTATACAAGGTCCTACGAGTCCAGTGGTTTCTCTGTAGACATCTGTGATAACTGTGGCGAGACACAGATCAGGGGCAAAGGTTTAAACCATTTCTAAAGCTCTGAGTGTTCCCAGGATAAACCTCAGTAATAGGGAAAATGGAGGCGGTTTGGAACCAGCAGGACTCTTCTCAGGGCGTATTCACACCTTCATTCGGTTTGCCCTGGTCCGATTTAGTTGATGACCTTGTTAACTTGAAGCATTTTCCCCTCGGTTCGCTTTCACACAAAGGAAAAATCAAGTGAACCAAAATGCATCATTACAAACCATGTGAGAACAATCCATTGACTGGTCAGATTGTCTGACTAGAGCAGGAAAGTGAACACAGGAAGAAGGTTACGGGAACCATCGAGCTCAAACTTGAGAGAGTTTACCTGCTCGTCGGGTCGAATGGAGTTGCCGACCGGGCCGAGACCACCTCTTCGAAAGGGTGCGATTGAAGGGGAATCGTATCGAGGGAGAAAATGAACTAGGGTTCAGATTAACCGGACTAAAAAGCGCAGGTGTGAAAGCAGCCTTAGAGACTGAGTAACCAGGCAAGAAAGGTCCCAACAGAGTTTCTGAAGTACTTTTGAAGAAATGGAGAAGCTGCCGGAAGGATGATCAATCAGGCCTTTATGGCAGAGACACTATATAAAAGCTACTTAAAGTAAAAGTCATATGACTCATATTCTGGAGTTTGTCAAACAGCCTTTAAAGAACTATCTCGTCTGAAGAGATAGAAAACGAACCCATTGTGCAGAACTCCAGGTATTGCTCATCACCTGGTTCAAACATCCCTACAGTGAAGTCTGGTGGCGGGGCGGCATCATGCTATAGGACGTGGGGAGGCGGCTTCTCAGCAGTAGGGACGGGGAGACGTGTCACAATACAAAGATGTCCTTGAGGAAAAGGAAACCTGCTCCAGGGCGCACGTGAGCCGAGACCGGGGCGACACTTCAACCTTCGAATCAACGAATCATTTCAGCTGCAGAACAGAGCAACATATTGAAACTGAAACAATGATGCGATAATTAGTCAGTGCCGCCCACTCCTGACTCTAAATGCAGAATAATATGTGGGTACTTTGCACCTCTAACCACTGATGGATGGGGAAAAGTAAAATCCAGTTGAAACACATTTTAGTTTTTTGACATCCTCCGTGAGTCAGTTGAACTGGATCTATAGAAAGTCTGGATCTGTAACACACATTACGTGTGTGTGTGTGTGTGTGTGTGTGTGTGTGTGTGTGTGTGTGTGTGTTTTATCAGTGCTGTCCAGCTTCTCAGCCTTTTCCTGCCAAACATCCGTTTCCTTGGCAACCCAGACTGGAAACAGGAAGTGTGAGTGACGGGAAGTGCTTCTAATCTTTGTCAAGTCTTTGAATTGTTTTGGACATGTCCTCCTGCTGTCTGTGTTGCCATGGAAACATACCGGTTACACACACACACACACACACACACACACACACACACACACCAGCTGGCTGTTAGCTATTAGCAGGCTACCAGCTGGTTACCAGTATGCTACAGGCTCACTAGCCTAGTGAGCTAACAGCAGAGGCTAAGGTCAACAGCTGGTTACTAAGAGGCGGTCTGTGTGTGAAATCACTCATTCACTGTTTCCTACAATAATAATGATAACAAACTCAGTAGTTTATTCTGCAGTGAGCAGTGATTTGGGGCCGGCTATGAGCCTCTCTTCTGATTGGCTCACTGTTTTCTGAGTGATCCAATCAAAAAATGGCAGATTTCAGGTGAACAGAGTGAGCAGAGTAATCAGAGAAACCAAATCCTTGGTCCAAGGTTGGATGGTGGGTCCAGGTGGGCGGGGCTTGGTGACTGCTTTGTTGTGACATCACAAAATTCCAGAAGTCCTGACGGCTTGTTTTAAGGCTCAGTTTCTGAATACAGGCTGTGTGCATTTCTCTGTGGACTGAGGCTTTGATACTTTCACAGTATTAATATATAAGCTAGAGCTGATCTATAATCACACTACACATGGACACAGACCTTTATTACAATATGAGACCTTTAACTTTTGGCATAGATAGCAAAATTAAACCTCTGGCCCAACATATGCCTTGGTCCTAGGCCCATATACTTCCACATCTGGGCAGAGTCCGGCTTTTATCCTCCAGTATTGACTGACAGCTGCAAGATTTTTGTGTGAATTGGCCCAGATGTGATTGTAGCATCTGACAGTCATGCCGGGCGTATTCTGGGTCAGGATTTATTTTGCTATCTGGGTGTTTTATGGTTCTGTTCAGGCTTGCAGCTCTTGGTTCTGTTTTAACACAGTTCACAGTAACTTCAGACTCAACCACCTTCTTTCACCGACCTAAACCAAAGAGCCGTTGTTGCCTAAACCACAGACAGGATGTGAACTCTGGTCTCTGGTCTGACTGTCCTGAACTTTCTACGTCCTCCATTCATCCGAACTTCCTCTTGGTGACGCTGCGTCTGTTAATGTAACACTTGAGTCATTTTAAAAAAAAAAAATGTTATCTCTAAACATAATCTAGATAATGATTATGTTGCCCCCAGGATGTAAGAGGGAACACAGCCCGACAGAAACATTAATGGTATCATTTACTCTACAGGAAGGATAGTTTAGTTTCTTTCTGACGGTAGAGTCTGTAGTTGAGGATTATATCTGTCTACATCTGGGTATTTGGTGGCACATCTGGTCGGGAATGTGCGCACATTATCAAACATAAGAAAGAAACTGATTCTCTGCGTAGAAATTACCGTAGCTGTTGATAAATGAAGCCCCTGGTCTGCTGCCCGGGCTCCCACCATCACTCCACCATCTTTTTTATTCCCCTCTGAGAATAGACACAGAAAAGTAAATCGATACTCAAAACTTTACATAATACTACCAGTTATAAACGAGGTTTACCGCTCCTTCAGTTGCCAGGCAAACCAATACGACAGCTTCGTATTGTGTAACAGACTGAACCTGAAATGGCCCCCACAGAATGCACCTGTGTCTGACCCAGTTTAAACTAAAACACTGCACGCTCCGTCGTCTCCGTATATACCCTCCACTCTTCTCCTCTTCTGACATGTATTTTTTTTTCTCTCCCCCCCGCCCCCCCTTTCCTTCATATCCTGGCCTCCCTCTCCTTTACCTCCCACCCGCCTCCTCCCCTATCTTCCTCTTCCTCCCTCTTTTCCTCCCTCTCTACAGGATGGGCAGGGCAGCTCCCAGAATACAATCTGAAACTCTGAGACCTCTCACTCTGCTGCAGGAATACTACACAATACCACCACATAAACTACTTAACTGTTTACTGTAGAAGTACTTCAACCACTCCGGATCCTGCTCATTGTACAAGAGGAACTACAACATCTACGGAAACTACTTCATCTACTGCAGAAAGTTCTCCGACGTCAACCGCAGGATTACAACAATCCTCCAAAAAACTCCTCCGGAATCCGTTCTGCTGAGATCCCAACCAATCGAAACCCAACCCAGAGAAACTAGAACCTGGCGCCTCAAGCTGGACCACAACCAGAAACCAGAAGCCAGAACCAGGCTAAAGCCAGTACCACACCAGTAAGCCAGTTAAACGATCTAGACAGGACCAAACCAGGCCAAGACAGACCAGAAGAGACCAGTAGAAAACAGTAAAGGCCATTGGAAAAGTTTGATGGGACTGCTGACGATAGGTAGGCCTGAGTGTGTGGTGTGACTGCAGTGTGTTTTATCATTGTCATGGTTTAATATTGTATTCATATCCTGAGCACATGGGGCCCAGCCCGGGTAAAAACTAGACTAAACTAGCTAACTGTGTATAAAGTAGTTAAAACTAGTTCCTAAATTTTTTGACATTACTAAGGCTCAGAACATCCCAGGAACATTGGTTCTCATAATCCCGGATTATTCACACTCTCATCTTTCCATTCATGTGCACACGTTTTCTCTCTGTTGAAAACATTTTGCAATTAGAAGCAAAAATAGAGAAAAATTTCAGATTGCATAAAGCCCTTATTATGTAACAGCTGTCCTACAATCCATTTAATACCTCTCACATGCAAATTAGTGGCGTTCCTGCCTGGCCTGGCTAAGACAAGTGGAGACAACGGGAAAAAGCCTTTAATTAAAGGTCCCAATGTTTTACACTTTTCCTGTGTGTTGATCCATGAGAAGATATATTTGTGGTTTTAAGAACCAAAAACCGTCTCAGTGTAGTTTTACATCTCCTCTCTCAGGCTTCTCTCTGGAGCTCTAGTAACAACAGGTCGGTGAACCAATAATATAGAACCAAGACTTGCTTTATAATTAAAGAACACATGGGCATCTATCTTTATAAAATATGGGACCTTTAAAGCGATGTATTTAACCTGAAAAAACATCAGTATGGTCCTTTAAGCTTCCAGACAATAATACTGTAAGCTCATCCATTTTATGCTCATGGTCTAATTTAGGGACGAGGTTCTGTTGGTTCCTCCACCTCTTCATCTGGGCCCTCAATGTGTTCCAGGGATATTTAAGGTCTCTGAAGTCTTTTTATATCTCAGTCTTTAAAGAGTACAATTGACTCCTTGCTGGCTGACATGCACACCACAACACAGAGACCTTGAATCATTTCAGCTGGAACATCATTAAATAGCTCTCACATCCTCTCCTCACGGTTTGCACAGCGAAAGCAGCTGAAGTGCTACGTCACTGTCTGGCTCCTATGAAAATCGTGACAGCCAGTGGATGAAATCTTAACGACTCTAGTCATCCGCCGAATTTTCACGGTCTTCGTCACCGGTGGTCGTCCGTTCAAATGCCTAAAACGACATATGTTTACCCGAAAATACCGTCTTGAGGCTGTGAGAGTTATCTCTGTAAAGCAAAAGTGGAAGCAGCATCGTAGAGAGCGGAGAGGTGGGAGACCTTATGACCTTTGTCCGACACTGACCACAATCATTCCCAAACCTTACGGATTTAGTTGTTTTTTTATATATATAATCCAGTTCATCAGCTTTCTCCAACTCATTTTTGAGCCTAAATGACCAGATCAGAAAACGCTCACACAGGTAAAGACTCAACATATTTAGTGTTTCTGAAGCTTTCCGCGACAGTTCGTCTTCCCTCGCTCGTCGCCAAGATACACGGTGTAGTCTGTTTTGTAGTGAACCCGGGTTAGTGGTGGTAAATCTTGTATCTGCTCAAGGTGGTTGACCTCCTTGGATTCTCTCCTTCTGAACAACATGAGTCCACTTGATTCATGTGGGTGAAGACTTGAACAATATCTCAGGTCTCGACAAAATCCGTCAAAAACTAATAACGTTGACACGCTGTCGTGCTAAACTTTACGATGACAAAGAGTTTGACAAAGTAAATCGCTAACTAATAAAATTTTAGCTACATCAGTCAATGTAAAGCTACAAGATGAGTCTGAGGCGTCCTCAAGCAGCGACAATGCTGCGTTCATTTTCTTGTATCAACCAGTTTCTGACTCATCAATAGTGTTATCGTCAACACCCAGGTCGTAATTACAACGAGGACACTCTAATTTTTCTGAAGATATATGTGAGTTAGGGTTTAATTATACGAAACTGCTTTAAAACAAAATAAATATGAATGTTTCATATACATTATTCAAACCTAAAACGATATTTTTTTAACCATTACAAACTTTGTCGACATACAACTGTTTCAAGGGGTCAGACGACATTAATACTTGTAAATGTAAACATGAAAATCGTTTCCATTCCCCGACCGTCAAACATCATATCGTTCCTCCTCTTTCTTCCTCTTCCTTCGCTAGGGCCTCTCTCTCTCTCTCTCTCTCTCTCTCTCTCTCTCTCTCTCTCTCTCTCTCTCTCTCTCTACTGTCTACTGCATAAAACACAGAATTTGCATTTCATGAGGTGAAGCTGGTTTTTCCCTCTGATCACCTCTCGAGTACGACGTTCAGACTGTGATCATTGACGCTCTCCTCGCTACAAACCAACAGTGTCTCTGAATTATGAAGGAGGGCTGTGGAGCGAGGTCTGGGCTTTTTCATCTGTTTTTCTATTGTCAAGAAAAGTTATAGTTAAAAAATATTGTACTTTTCTGAACATTTCTTTAAACGTAAACTGTTCACATGCAGTAACTAACTGAAAGTAGTTTGTACAGAGTATTTATTATAACCTCTCCCATTCTTCTAAATGGCCCGTGGAATTTTTGAAGTCAAGAACTGAATTCGACCAGAAACATAAAAATAAAAAGATAAAAATCATCTCTCAAGGTCTACTTACAAATTTTTTTCCAGAGCTTTCAACAGTACCTTATGGTCTTCCTCTGGGGGAAAAAGTTCACTCAGCTGTTTTCATATTATCTTCATTACAATTTAGTGGAATCCTCCAATGAAGACCAGATGTGGTTGAAGGCTCATGAAACAAGCGAGTAAGTTGACCTTTAGAGATGATTTTTTTCTATTATTGAAATCACTGTTTTCAAAGTTTTTAAGCAAATCTTACTTTTAAACTGGAAGTTTTTATTTTAAACATTTGTTCGTTGACTGGTAGGAATGGGGTCCGACAGCTGGGTCCATTATGGATCCAGTTTCTGGTCACACATCTCGTTTTCCCGCCAAACGGCTTTTAGACATTCCCGAGTTGTTGTTGTTTTAGTCTCAGTAATTTGCTGATGTTGAAAGGGAAACCTAATAAGATTTGATGAGTGGATTCAGGGCTGGATTTGACTTTGATGAAATGCTGAAGCCCTCCCCAATGACAGGACACTCACTGCTCAGACGAAGGTTTAGAAAATGCTCAATTTATTTCTTTAAATTGTTGATTGAGCACTTTGGCCTTGGTATGGTTCAGATGTTATTTGAGGGGTCTTTTATCGGTTAAAACATTCTTTATATCAAGAGATATTTGAATTTTATCCAATTACAACTGAATCATTAATGTGATTTAAAGCTGAAACTACTTCCCCCAGTCCCTCAGAGCCATGTGGGCGATCGTCCTCTAGTTTGGTGAAACCACGGCCGTTTGAGCTTGAGTCTTATTTGCAGATAAACGTAGCTGCAGTGTTGTGCAGGCTGTGTGGGAGGACGAGCGGCTCTGCTCAGGACAAAAACGGGAAATGATCGAACGGTGACCCCAAGTTATTTCAGGACGAAGCCGCTCGCTGCTCTAATCGAAGAAGAATTTCACCTTTTTCCACAAGACAATGATCTGGAGCCAAAACCGGACCAGCGCTGAACATCCTGGATCAGATCAGTCCTGGAGGAAACCTGAGGACCGACCCGAGGAGACGTTACATAACAGAGATTTCTGCAAAGAAGAAGAATGGAGGAAAACCACCGCTGTGAGCCACACAAAAAAAGCTGCCTCCGCTCCCACTGAGTGTTACCTGGAGGACCCATTCACATTTACAGCAGCGAGCATAAAGATAACTAGAGACATTTTCCAGGGAAAATATGATATGATTGCTACCAGCAGAAATGTTTTGATTACTGAGGTGTGAAAGTAGTTTGAACTGCGTGAGGAGAAGTGAGTGGATTCAGAGAAATGAAGTGAGGAAGAAGAGAGGAATGAGGAGAGGAAGGCAGCAAAGAAAAAGATGAGAAGAGAGACGGAGAAAGAGAGAATGAGCCCACAAATGGTTGAAAGAAGAAGATAAACACTTATGAAAAGACAGTGAAACAACCATGATGTGACAAAGGGGGAATTTCTACTCTACTCCAGCGCCTTTTGAACTGTGTCACCTGGGTTTTGCCTCTCAGGCTACTAAAGGTCTGTCCTCCTTCATATATTAGATGGACTCTCCTGGATGATTATTTAGTTTTAATTATTTAAAGCTCCATATTTTCCTCTTCTCCTGTGTTTTATTTTGAAGTGTTGATCCATCAGAAGATATAAAAACCATCTCAGTGTAGTTTTACATCTCCTCTCTCAGGCTTCTCTCTGGAGCTCTGGTGACAACAGGTCGGTGAGCCAATCAGAAGAGAGGAGGCTGTGCGTCGCTCTTTCCACACGAGCTTGCACCTTTGAGTTTGACCGCATATTTTGTTTGTGGTTAATGTTTGTTGCTGATGATTTAACCCGATCCAAGCTGTAGAAGTGCTTCAAACTGTGAGTCACTAATATTTTCTACAGGATAATTAAACAAGGCTTTTGCTTTAGCTTCTCTCACTTCGTAATGCTGTTACATTTTCTTCAAAAACTTTCATGCTGTTGCAAATTAGGAATTTCTAAACCTAATTTGAAGCTGCAGGACAGTGGTTCGACTAAAATCATCTGTGTTTTTTTCTCTGTGATTGACTGTAAAGGACGAGAGTCATGATATAGAAACTCCTGAGTAATGGAGCTCTTTGACAACAGCGTGTCAGGTTTACGTTTGAACAGCTGTCAGAGACTTGGCTTGCCTTTTGTCTTTACATTCATTTTGAAGGTTAATCCATCAAACAGCAGTGAAAAGCTCAGATTTAATGAGCTTTGATTCGTGGCACTGATGCATGAAAAGCCCTAAAATAAAAAAAAAAAGGTGGCTGTGGTTTGTTTTGTTACAAGTAGAGAAAGTGTCTCACCTCCGAACAGGTGAAGATTAAACGAAACCCACACAAGAGGGGAAAACCTCCGACAGGTTCAGAAGTGCTTCGTCAGGTTTACAGTGTTGTTAAAGGCACAGCGGGGGATTCTGGGCGATGAACCTCGTCGCTCGTCAGGTTCATTAAGGACAGAGAAAATATTAGCATTACTCAGAGATAAGTTGGAGATTCGTGTTGCTGGACTTCCCCAGGAAAGGTTTTGTTTCGGGGGTTTTAAATGACAGGAAGGTGATTCACGGCCTCGGGTGGATCTCAAGTGTTTTCTGAAGTGAAGGAGGCAGGAAATCAAACCCCGACGACTGATTACAGAGGCAGCGCTGGAGGCAGGAAGCGTACAGAGACGTGTCAGCTGGACGTTTACACAGACTGTATTGTTTTAATAGTTAGAGTACAGTTATATTACATGACCTTCGTCTCTGTTGTTTGGGCTCAGTGTTTACTGTTGGAGTTGGACGAAACAGAGAGTTCGTGAACCCTCAAAGAACAAATGTACGATAATGAAAAAGCTCAGTGATTCAGCTCTCAGCCTTGTTTCTGGAGAACAAACAAACAGCTGATTAAAAATTCCAACCAGTCGTAAAAAGTTTAACAGTTCAAAATAAAGATAATAATATAACTGATTATGCAACTCAGTTATACTCAGGTTCCAGTTTATTAGGAACACCGAGGTAAAACTAATGCAGTAACTCCTCCTTCATGAAGGTTCGGTTTGTCTTGAAACTGTCATGTTCTCCTCCATTGCATCAATCCCGAGGTTAATGGTAGAAATACAACATCTGTGTAAGTAGCTGTGCCCGCATGTATTTGATTGGTAAACGCAGCACCTTGCGTTTCATCGCATTCAGAATTGAATCTGTTTTAACAGCCATTGCGTCGATAACCCACTAAAGCCTTATGAACCTTTTTACCTCATGACCGCAAAGTGTTGAATTATTTACCTTTTTACTTGTTAAAGGCCTGAAGATGTAAAAAGCTTCTTGTTTTCCCGTAAGAGAACAAGACAATACTCGCGTTTCCATCGCAGCTTTATTATAAAAACATAGAAGCAATTTTTCTTTTTTTTGGTGTAAAGTCGACAAAACAAAGACGTGAAGAGTCTAATTTTGTGTAGTGGATGAATGTTTTGTCTTTGTCTCAGATTTATATTGTGACTCTTTAGAGGAAACACTGACTGAAATAACTGTGCTCTTACATATTGTATATTAAATAATTAATCAGTTATAACAGTTCACATTCTGGGAGTTAATGAGACAGAATTACTCAACATGAAACAAACACAGTCGAGTTAAAACAAAAAGACATTTGGGCTGAGAGCCACAGAAAAGGTGTTAATATGGAAGTGTTTACAGGTGTTACATCTGTGGCCTCCGCCCAGTGCATGCTGGGATACTCAGCAGCCGGCCGTGACCCTGAAAGGCAGTGAATGGTGGTGGAAAAAGAAATGAATGAGTCTGTGATTTCTTTGAAAGTGACATTTCAGAGATTGACATGTCGAGGATTCCTCCACAAGGTGAAATGTTAGCGTTAAATATCGCCGCAATTACCGGGCTTTTACTGTAGTAAAACGAAAAGGAAGTGATTCAGTTCAGTGACCTGCTTCTCTCTGTGTGCCTGGTTACAGTCAGTGGCTGTGAAAATTAAATGTGATTTGAAATTAAATTATCGTTGCGGGTTAATGCAGCTGAGAGCAGGGACAGTTTAGAAAACTCTCCCAGTTGGTGCCTTCAAGGGCAATCAGACATCTGAGAATTGAGAGTAGACATATTTAAATGCAGAAAAAAAAAACAACCACATGATCCTGTTGTTGTTAATATTTAATTTTTTTTTGTTATTTTTATATTGATTGAAAGAAAAAGTAAATAAAAAATCTGGATGGTATTACACTTCCTACAAAACATATTTGCTTTTGTAAGTTGGTTGTATATGAACATTGGGCTGCAACTAATAATTATATTCACGATCTAATAATCTGCTCATTATTTTCTTTATTAACTGATGAATCATTTTGTCTGCAAATGTTACAAAGTCGTGGAAAACTGCTGTTTACAATTGTTCAGAGAACAAGATGTTGCCTTCAGTTTTCAGTTTTTGTCCGACCAACAGTCAATAACCCAGAGGTATTTAAGTTATTGTCATATATCACGCATTATATGTCTCATGCACTTGCTATTTTTATTGATATTGAATAATTATTGTAGTTCATAGTTATAGTTAATTATAGTCATTAGAGTTAGAGCTGGAATACAAGGTAGAAAATTAAATTAAATGTCCATTTTTGGATTAGCTGAGAGTTAGGGGCGGAGTCAGAAACTGCCAAGATTGCAACGTCGGATCAGCTCGCTCTGAGCTTCAACACCGCTCTGCAGAAACCTGTGGGTGATTTGTCCAAACCACTTTTGTTCAGTCACAAGCTTGGAGCCTGGTATGATGGATTCTCACTTGTGAGAAATGAAGCTTCCTTGTAAGGAGAGACTGAAACATGCCAAAATAAAAACCAGTGGTCTAGTCCTTTAAACGTGAGTGGTTCCTGCTGATCCTGATTCAGTGCAGCTCTGCAGACAAAATCCTCTTCAAACATCTGAGACGCCCTCCAACTGTCTCTGAACTCAGACTGCAGCCCATCTGCTCTTCCTCCTGTCACTTTGTACTGATCTTCTATTGGAAATCAATAACTGATCAATGCTTCTTTTCTTTTTCCTTTTTTCTTTTTTTTTTTAACCACTGATCGTAAAGCCGCCAGGTGGTTCCAGATGTGTGAGTGGTACAGTGTGGATGTACAGGAAGACAGCGAGGGCTGAGCGAGGTTGAAAGAAAGACAGACAGAAAAAGAGAGAGAGAGAGAGAGAGAGAGAGAGAGAGTCAGCAGGTAGGTCGGTAGTTTTAAACGGGAACTGCGAAAATTGTTCAACAGCGTTGCCATAGCAACAGTGAGGATGTAGATCAAGGGGCTTTTTTTAAAACACACACACACACACACACACAGAGTGACACAGTGAGGTTAGCACAGGATTCCCTGCTATTCCAGTTTCTATGACAACTCACAACTCATCCTCCTCTCGCTGTCTGTCTCTCTTTTATCTTCAGCTGTAATGGAAGCAGCCATTAAGTCCTGACTTCAGCTCTGCTCTGCTTTATTGGCATGAATGGTAATCAACTGCTAATTAGCACCAATGATGATTAACACAAACGATAATTAAACACATAATAAGGTCTTGTATTGAACGGAGAGTAACATCAGCAGTAGTATAGATGGTATCAGTGATGAAGGGACCGCATGAAAATTACATCTGACTTTTTCAAATAACACAATACAGTTTATAATAATGTGTCAGTGAAGGCAACACTTGTATCTCAGAATAATATGCTACGGCACTAACATTACTTTCAGTGACTTTCAGTCCTCCAAACTGAATCTGGCAGCAAATAGAGCCGGAACGATTAGTCGATTAATCAATTAATCAATTCTGAGATCAACAGAAAAATTATTTTGATAATTATTTTAAAAAAAACAAGTATTTTGATAATCGATTAGTCATTTAAGTCATTTTCAAGCAAAAACAGTGAAAAAAACGACGTATTTGCAGATTTCAAAATCTCAAGAAGGAAATTTTCTGCTTCTCTTGGTTTTTATTTAGAATTATAAACTGAATATTTGGGGTTTTTTGGACTTTGGGTCAAACAAAACAACACATTGGAAATTGTCATTTTCAGCTCAGCCAATTTTCTTGACATTTTTTTAATCTTTCATAGACTAAAAAAATTAACCAATTAATAAAAAAAAATATCAGCAGATTAATCAACATTGAAAGAAAAAGTTTCCTGACCAGCCAGATAGCAAAATTATTCTGGTGAATACTTATACACCATGACTGTCTGGGCCACTTTTAGTGCACACACAGATAATCCGTCCTTCTGTCAGCCGACACTGCCGGATAACAGCCAGAATCGGCCCAGACGCGGCTCTGTAAGGCTGTACCTAGGAACAGTAGTGCTTTGCGCTAAATGCTAACACTAGCAGATCTGCATCCGTTTTCACATCTCACACTCAGCAAGAGAAACAATAACTATAATTCCCAAAATGCCAAATGCATTTGTTAACAATTTTCATGTAGCAACTAAATCATTTTAAGGGAAATAAGGAATGGTTATTAAAATTAGCATTTTGGCTAATTCAGTAAAATCCTGTCATGTTACCAAATAGTCCAGCAATTTTTATATTTTTGAAGCAAAACTTAAAAATGATCAATTACTACCAAACATTACTGATGAAACAGTTTCCTCTGGAAACTCAGTTTTTAAATATTAAATATAATATATGATATAATAGTGAAACCCTCACGTTTTTTCAGACAGGCCTTGATTCAAAAGTGGTGATTCAACTATTTTCTGAAACAGTGTGATATTTCCCTGTGTGAGTGTGTGTGTGGACATGGAGCTGAGGGTGAAAAACAGGAAGTGATGTAACATCCCGAGGCCATTATTAGCGCTGCAGAAGGTGGAGGTCAGACCAGAGTCAGCCGACAATCTGAATAAGATGTCGTCCCACCGTCAGAGAGGGATCCAGCAGAGAAGATGTCTGGACTTAATTACATTAACATGTCTGTGTAACGTTCTGGTCTGCAGCCTTTATTACTGTTTTCACTTAGACCTGGATTTTAAAATGCAGAAATGTCTGCGGCTGTGAGAAGTGTCTGTGGGAGGCTGTGAGATTCACGCTAATGTCTCATACAGCTGTTAATGTTATTGTAATAAACAGACACAGTTTCCGAGACGTGTTTCAGCCAAAACAAAATAATGTCAAATTATAAGATGGAGAAAAGCTGCAGTTAAAAGTTTAGTTTTTAACCTTTACCATGCTCCTACTAAACTCCAGACCTTTACAAATAAGTAAAGATGTATTTATATAGCACCTTACACAGATAAAAAAAATCACAAAGTGCTTTACATTATAAAAAATATAAAAGTTCAGGAGATAGGACAATAAATACAAATACTGTGCATTGACAATATAAAACTATATCTGTTGACTGTGGCTTTAATTACACTGAACGATCCTGTTTGTTTGATACGAAGCATCATCATTTTGGCGCTAACGTATTAGTAAGTGTCGGAGGCCGGAAAAAAACTTTCCCAGTTTTAATTGAGACTTAATTTAAACTCATGATTTCAGTTGAATATGTCATGAGCGCAACTTGGTGCTAAACATGGCGTACAGCTGAGGATGATGGGAATGTCATGACCCCGTGGTGGCGCCAAAGGAAAAGAAAAATTCAGTTTACAGTGATTTATCTTCTCATCTTCTCATTTCAGTGGCTGAAATCTGCAGATATTTATATTGTTTCACTATTTTAATAATGATAATAATAATAGTGATAAAAATAATTTATACCTAGATAACAAGATATTATCAGGAGGAAACGATTTTGACTGGACCTCATACACTAAGTCACAGTAACTCTCCTCCTTAGCAACAGTCCTTAGTAACTCGTTAGCTGACGAGGTCTGATCTTGTAAGAAAAGATTTCTGCCCTTGATTAAAATATTCTCTGATGCGTTGATCAGTGCGTCGTCCTGACATTTTCAGTTTCCATCTGCATCTGATTAACAAGGTAATTACAACGAGAAAACAAGCTTTGTTATCTCGAGATAACGGGGTAATTATCTCGTTATCTCGGCGCCTCTCTCCTGATGATATCTTGTTATCTTGAGATAAAGGGATAAAAAAATATTTGCGAGTATTGCATTTCTCTGCTTCCGTATAAAACAACATCATTGTAACTCACAAACAGTAAATACAATAATAAATTAGCACAACGTGCACAGACGACAACAACGAGTTCAACAAAATGTTTGTACTTAAAATTTCTGATACAATAAATTAATCATCAAAACAGTTGCAGATAATTTTTCTGTCGTTCGACTAATCGATTAATCAATAACCCAGATGGAGATTTTGGATTCAAAAATCTTAATTTGTAAAGTAACTGAAGCAGTTGGATCCATTTAAAGGCAGTAAAAAGAAGAAATTTCCGCTCTGACATGTTCAGCACTGATGGAGAGATGAAGGGAAAGATAATTAAAACAGCTTTAATTACTTTGAGAACAGTTTCCACCTGATGATGAGTCAGTGTTTGTCCTCAGACCATGATCATAATGTGTGTGTGTGTGTGTGTGTGTGTGTGTGTGTGTGTGTGTGTGTGTGTGTGTGTGTGTGTGTGTGTGTGTGTGTGTGTGTGTGTGTGTGTGTGTGTGTGTGTGTGTGTGTGTGTGTGTGTGTGTGTGTGTGTGTGTGTGTGTGTGTGTGTGTGTGTGTGTGTGTGTGTGTGTGTGTGTGTGTGTGTGTGTGTGTTGCAGCCACATGCCTCTGAGTCCGGCTGCTGACACCAAACATGATCGCCCGCGACAACAGGCGGTTACTAACGGCAACCCGACAGGCTCTGCTGTTGCCAGGGACGACGACGCGGATGACACGCCCCCTGGAAACAGCATTGTCGTCCGCATTGGCATCCCGGACCTGCAGCAGACGGTAACACATGTGCACACACACACACACACATATATATGTAAAAACCTGGAGTACACAGGATGAAATGAATGAATCAGCAGCACAAACCTGTCTGTCTGTCTGTCTGTCTGTCTGCCTGTGTGTCTCTTTCTCTGTCTGTCTGTCTCTCTGTCTCTGGCTCCCTCAGAAGTGTTTGCGGTTGGACCCAGAGTTACCAGTTTGGACCAGTAAGCAGAGGGTTCTGGTGACGTTGACTCAGTCTCTGTCGGATGTTTTGAACTATGGTCTCTTCCAGCCGGCGTTCAACGGCCGAGCCGGAAAGTTTCTGGACGAGGAGCGCCTGCTGAAGGAGTATCCTCTGCCCCCCATCACACCCATCCCCTACCTGGAGGTGAGTGGACGGTTCAACCAATCACGAGTCGCCGGCGACGGTCAGAGCGGGAGCCATATTGTTTTCAGGTTGTCTGTCCGTCTCATTCTCGTGGACATGATATCTCGGTAACGCCTCGGTGGAACTTCTTCAAATCTGGCGCAAACATTCAGTAGAACTCACGGATGGACTGGTTAGATTTTGGTGGTCAAAGGTCAAAGGTCAAGGGTGTGATGACCGCACTAAATGTGGTTTTTGGTCTTGTGAACACGATATCTCCGTACCGCCTTGAGGGAATTTCTTCAAATTTGGTAAAAAATGTTCACCTGAGCTCAAGGACAAACTGATTTTGGTGGCTAAAGGTTCAGAGTTAAAAGGTCAAGGTCACAGTGACCTCAAAACATGATTTTGGCCTTGTGAACACAAATCTCCAGGACTCAAGGGGATCCCTTCAAGTTTTGCACGAACATTCACTTGGACTCAAGGATGGACTTATTAGATTCTGGTGGCCAAAGATCAAGGTCAAGTTTAGTCAAGGCGTTACTGAGATATCGTGTCCACGAGAATGTGACGGATGTACGGGCGAAAACAAAATGGCTCCCGCTCTGACTGTCTGCTATTATAACTGGCATTAACTAGTCTTCACTCCCATAAACTACCACTAACCATAACTAGTGAACTGTACGACCCCCAGTAACCTTTCATCCTTGATTTTATCCTCACAGTTTCGTTATAAGAGGAGAGTTTACACACAGAGCTACGTGGACGATAAACAGCTGGCCAAGTTACACACCAAGGTACACACACACACACACACACACACACACACAAACCAAAGTGGCTTTTGATGAATTACTTTATGTGCAGCAATAAAGAAAAGTTTTATTTTGTATGAAACTTCGTTATCTTTCCTAACAGTATGAACAATGACACGTGTTTAATAAGAAACCTGCTGCGGTCACGTCTCCACCGAGGAGACTCGTCTGGAGGATTACTACTGTTTTCTTCAGGTGTGACCTTGTCGTTTTTCAGGCCAACCTGAAGCGGTTCATGGAGCACGTTCATCAGAAGAACGTGGAGAAAGTTTCCAAATGGCTGGAGAAAGGCCTGGACCCCAACTTCCACGACTCTGACAGTGGGGGTGCGTACAAAACACACACAGCTGAAACACACACACAGCTCTCACATTATGTTATGTTTGTTTCATTAAACACAAACACTAACAAGTCTGACGTTTGTTTGTTGTCATATCCTGCTACATGTTTGACATGTGTTTAGCCTAGCATAGCACAAGAGGAAACTGCTAGCATAGCTCCATCAAAAGGTAACATACTTTCTGATTATAAAGAGTTTATAAGCTGTAATTAATGACTTTATTAATGTTAAATCATTTGATGATGCTTATAAGCCCTTTATAAGAACAGCTTTTGTGTTGCCAGGTTGTGGTAAAGCCTCCTCCAGCCAATACTTCTTACCTCTTGAATTCATAAGGGAGATTTCAGATTTTTAATTATATGCTTAAAGGAGCTATATGTAAGTTTTTGCTAAGGCTACATAGCTAATGTTAGTATTAACAGCTGTTTACTCTCCAGGCTAGAAGAAACTTTGTGAGTTCAGCATCAAACTCACCAACAGCTGTCCCCAGAGGTGGAAAGCAGCGGTGATATTAACTTGTTTTGCTTTTAGTTCAATCACCATTTTCTTCTACTGAATTTAGCATGCTAACCAGCTAACCCCGCTCTGGCTGCACTGTCTCGTCCAGTCTGAAGAAGTAGCTCCTCAGAGGACACATTATAACCTCTTGTCTTGTAAATACGATGGCTGAATTGGCAGCAGAGAAAACTTACATAAGGCACCTTTAATTATATTTTCTGTGAGTTTAATCTTGTTGTATATGAAGATTTTATTCTCTCAGATACATGATCCTGATGGAAACGTAGTAAATCCCTGTTGTAAGAGTTTAAAGGTCCTATATTTTATATTTTTCAAATGTTTTATTTATAGCATAGATATAAATATATAGAAGATATAAAAACCACCTCAGTGTAGTTTTACATCTCCTCTCTCAGGCTTCTCTCTGGAGCTCTAGTAACAACAGGTCTGTGAGCCAATCAGAAGAGAGGAGGCTCTGAGCATCTCTTCTGATTGGCTGACTGTTTTTCTGAATGATCTAATGAAAATAAAGCAGATTTCAGGTAAAAACACTCAGAGAAACCAAATCCTGCAAGGTTTGGATGGTGGGTCCAGGTGGGCGGGGCTTGGTGGCTGCTTTGTTGTGACATCACAAAGTTCCAGAAGTCCTGACGGCTGGTTTTCAGGCTCAGTTTCTGAATACAGGCTGTGTGCATTTCTCTGTGGACTGAGGCTTTGATACTTTCACAGTATTAATATAGAAGCTAGAGCTGATCTATAATCACACTACACATGGACAGAGACCTTTAGACCGGATGGAGCTTTAAATATGATGTAAAACAACAATACTGAGGACATGAACTCATGTCCTCGAGGAGAATGTGTGTTTATTTTGCTCTGATTGTGTAACAGTAATAACTGAAGTTTGTCTCTTTCTGACTCAGAGTGTCCTCTGACTCTGGCCGTGCAGTTGGAGGAGAGTTGCGAGCTGATTAAAGTCCTTCGCAGCGGTGGAGCTCACCTGGACTTCAGGACCAGAGATGGCATCACAGCCCTGCACCGAGCCGTCCTCTGCAGGAACAGCGCTGCTCTGACTGTGAGGAAACACCAGCCTCTCGCTGTGTTTGTCCCATTTTTTATTATCGGGGCCTGAGGGCAGGTTCAGATGGAGGCTGAGCAAAATCTCGAAAGGATGAGTCAAAATGCAAATAAAGCAAAGAGAAAAATTGTCTAAACACACCCTCAGGACCCTTATAGCCTCAGTGTTCAGGAACAGCTAAATCATCAGTGTGTTCTCTGGTCCATCACTGTCACATTATAGGATGTAATGGAAGATGCAGCCTCTGAAGCCTGAACATGTCGAGTCTAGCTTTGCTCAGACGCTGGGGATCTCGTGGCAGCTCCTCTCAGCTGCACCGACACCTTCTCCAACACCCGGGGCCAGAATTACTGAGGCTTCGTACTCTGGTTTTTCAGACGCAGATGTGACTCATTCTGTCTCCGAATGTATTTATCAGTCGCAACTGTCAGCAAGTGTCTGCAAGGTGCATTTCTACATCTCTGCGGTTTAGGCAGGATCAGGATCAGGATCAGGATCAGGATCAGGATCAGGATCAGGACTTAGGTGGTGAGTTTTGTGGGGAAAACACAGTTTAACTTGTGAGTGCTGTCCTGGTCCTCAGACCCTGCTGGACCTGGGCGCGTCTCCGGACTACAAGGACAGCAGAGGTCTCACTCCTCTCTATCACTCTGCCATGGTGGGTGGTGCCCCCTACTGCTGTGAGCTGCTGCTGCAGGACCACGCCAGCATCGGTACGGAGGCTCCACAGTGTCAATCCTGTGTGTGTGTGTGTGTGTGTGTGTGTGTGTGTGTGTGCGTGTGTGTGTGCGTGCGTGTGTGTGTGTGTGATGGCGTCGCTGCTGACCTTTAAACATGGCTGTTCAACTACTTTTAATAACCAATAATTTAGATTGTGTTTTTTCAGAAAGAAAAAAAAACACTTCACTTTTGAAACACTGCTGAAAGACTTCTTGTTGTCATGGTTGCAGGGATGACTGATGAGAATGGGTGGCAGGAAATCCACCAGGTGACACACACACACACACACACACACACACACACACACACACAGACACACACACAATCAGTTAAATTACTTGTACTGATGAAAAGTTCAAACTCTGTACAATTATGATTGTGTGTGTGTGTGTGTGTGTGTGTGTGTGTGTGTGTGTGTGTGTGTGCGTGCGTGCGTGCGTGCGTGCGTGCGTGCGTGCGTGCGTGCGTGTGTGTATATATGCGTGTGTGTGAGTTCAGGCATGTCGCTATGGTAACGTGCAGCACTTGGAGCACCTGCTGTTCTATGGCGCTGACATGAGTTCCCAGAATGCATCGGGAAACACCGCACTGCACCTCTGTGCACTCTACAACCAGGTAACTCAAACCAAATGTGAATAGTATATATTTTTACACCTCAGTCATGTTATTAACAAACTCTGTGTTTTTATGTCAATATTTATTCTGTAGTAAATAAAATAATCGTTGATGGTTTTGCAGGACAGCTGTGCCAGAGTGCTGCTGTTCAGAGGAGCAAACAAGGACATCAAGAACTACAACAACCAGACTGCCTTTCAGGTAAAATGAAAATAAAACTACAATAACCAGACTGCCTGTCAGGTAAAATAGAAACTGAACTACATTTGGTAACCATAGTTAGAAACATGAAGGTTTTATATTTGTGTCTAGAAAAGTTCTTTTTTCTTAAGTGTGATCTCATCAAATTGTAAAGTCTAATAGAAAGACAAACAACAAATGTTAATTAATCTGCTGCTGAAAATAGTCCCCAACAAATTCTCAAAAGTTTGTTTGATAAAAACTGAAAAAGTATTGAAATTTTTTTTCACGCCGAAAAAATGAACCCAGAACTTTGCTGATCCAGTTGCTGTTGTTATGATAATGCTTGTGTGTGTGTGTGTGTTGTGTGTGTGTGTGTGTGTGTGTGTGTAGGTGGCGATCATTGCTGGGAACTTTGAACTTGCAGAAATCATTAAGATCCACAAAACCTCTGATGTTGGTGAGTTGGCTTAGAGTTTAAACATGTTTACATCATGTGTGTATTATTTGCACATATTACAGTAGCTGGTTACGTTAACTCTGTGTGTGTGTGTTTGTGTGTGTATATATGTGTATATGTGCCCAAGTAGTTCCCTTCAGAGAAACTCCCTCCTATACCAAACGACGCCGGGGCGGCGTGACCAGGCCGTCGGCTGGAAATGGTCTTTCATCTCCACGTTCTCTGATTCGCTCAGCAAGTGACAATGCTCTGGAAAGCCCCGCCTCCTCTCCTGGCCCCTCCCTCCAAAGCCTGGAGACACACCACGACACTCACACACACTCGCTACGACGACACACACGCCGACTCAGGTACACACATATAAGACACTCGTGTGTACGGGTGTAGTTGACATTAGTATGAGTGTAGTTGACATTAGTACGGGTGTAGTTGACTGGTGTAGTTGACATTAGTACTGGGGTAGTTGACAGTAGTAATGGTTTAGTTGACTGGTGTAGTTGATATTATTACGGGTGTAGTTGACAGTTGTACTGGTGTAATTGACATTAGTATGAGTGTAGTTGACATTAGTACTGGTTTAGTTGACATTAGTACTGGTTTAGTTGACAATAGTAATGGTGTAGTTGACTGGTGTAGTTGACAGTTGTACTGGTGTAGTTGACATTATTACGGGTGTAGTTGACAGTAGTACGGGTGTAGTTGACAGTTGTACTGGTGTAGTTGACATTAGTACGGGTGTAGTTGATAGTTGTACTGGTGTAGTTGACATTAGTACGGGTGTAGTTGATAGTAGTACTGCTGTAGTTGACATTAGTACTGGTGTAGTTGACATTAGTACGGGTGTAGTTGACATTAGTACGGGTGTAGTTGACATTAGTACGGGTGTAGTTGACATTAGTACTGGTGTAGTTGACATTAGTACGGGTGTAGTTGACAGTAGTACTGGTGTAGTTGATAGTAGTACTGCTGTAGTTGACATTAGTACTGGTGTAGTTGACATTAGTACGGGTGTAGTTGACAGTAGTACTGGTGTAGTTGATAGTAGTACTGGTGTAGTTGACATTAGTACTGGTGTAGTTGACAGTAGTACTGGTGTAGTTGATAGTAGTACTGGTGTAGTTGACATTAGTACTGGTGTAGTTGACATTAGTACGGGTGTAGTTTGCTTCAGTAGCAGTTGACAACAGTATTATTGTAGCTACTAAAGCACACTTACAGTAAACTACAGCACTCGGTTATCACTGAGTAACCATGACGACTGTATCTTTGGATGCTGCTGGGCCTTTAAGCATCCGGTTTAAAGTCTGACCTGCCTGTCCGCAGCCCGAGCGGTGGAGGTCATGTGGAGACCAGTCCCCCGTCCTCCCCTCCCCTGACCCCACAGATGAGGAAGAGGAGGCTGTATAGTGCCGTACCGGGACGCACCTTCATCGCCACCCGATCCCACGTCCCCCAGGGGCCCGGCGAGATCCAGCTGCACCGAGGCGAGAGAGTGAAAGGTCAGACAGAAAAGACGATGTTGCATTAGACGTGTGTCGTTCTGCATGTCGTGAAAATACCACCATGTTTTGAGTCCTGACAGTGACTAACGATGAGCGTGTGTGTTGTGGATCTTCAGTGCTGTCTATAGGTGAGGGAGGATTCTGGGAAGGAAGTGTTAAAGGAAGAACTGGTTGGTTTCCTGCTGAGTGTGTTGAAGAAGTCCAGATGAGACAATACGACCCCAGACTGGGTAAAAACTATAAATATAAATGTATTAAATATGTAATATACACACCTACTGTATAGTGAACATTTAGATATGATGTAAGACGGATGTAAACTGTGGTTCATTTTAAATGCTCATGTATGTTTCAGAGACGAGGGAGGACCGCACTAAAAGACTGTTCAGACATTATACTGTAGGATCCTATGACAACTACACCTCCTACAGGTAAAACACCAGTACTACACCACCTGCACCAACACTACACCACTCACAGATACAGTGGTTTTAGGTGGATACAATTATTAACCATTACTTTACTATTTATTATGAAGTTAACTTTACATAGTCAGGTAAAAATATTACATCCAAACAATAGAATTATGATAAAATAATATAAAATAAGTAAATGTTTTATGCCAAATCATAAATAAATATAATTTATTATTTATCATCATTTATTAATAACTCCTGATAGTTATTTTAAAGTTTAACTAAATAAAATGATAATGTCTATTCATTATTTATATGTAATTTATCAAATATGATTTATTTACTTTATTAATTCATCATTTTAATGAAATAGAATAATGAACTGCCACATCCAATGAATATGTTATTTTATTATTGCATTTTGAATGTGTACATCTACATTGCTTAGTGTAACATCGATTATAAAAGTAATCAGTTCAAATGAAGTAATGGAAAAGGTCAGTGATGGCTATGAATAATAATAAGAAATTATATTTACCTAACACTTTTCATAATGTGCTATTTTCACAAAGTCCTTGAGAAATCAATACAAAAAAGTGGAATCAGTTTTATTTACATCCGCCAGTTTTACAAATCACAACAGAGAGGGAAATAACAGTCAAGTTAAACTAATTAAAAACACAATGACAATATTAGGTGGATAAACATTTATTAAGAATATGGACACAGGAGTGGACACAAGCTGGAGGTCAAACTGTAAAACTGAAATGTTTTAATGTTTGATTCTAGATTTTTTTAGGCAGATTATTTTACACATCATGGACCTGTGCATCTGCTGTAACCCTAACACTAATGTTAACGTAATGCATCTTTTAATCCAGTTTAACTCTCCCGATACTATTAATATTCATATTTAAATCAATATAACACATTTATTTACGATTTAATATATTGACGTATGTAATTTTAAATCTCCAATCTCTGAATTTAAGATGAGGTGAAAATGTTTGTGTCTCTTCTGTCAGTGACTACGTGATCGAGGAGAAGACGGCCGTGCTGCAGAAGAGAGAGAGCGAGGGATTCGGCTTCGTCCTCAGAGGAGCTAAAGGTAGAAACAGAGGGATGAGCGGATGGATGGACGGATGGAGGAGTGGTGGGTGTTTGGAGGTGTTGAAAAAAGAGGAAGATATTTAAAACAGAGTGAAGTCTTCAGAGGAAGAGCAGAGAGCTTTAAAACTCCTCGCTGTGTTGTTTCATAATAACGACACAGTCCGCTGAGTCTCTGGTATCCATGGAAACCATGAAGACCACATCCTTCGTCCTGACGTGATTATTACAGCGACAGCGAGCAGTGATTTAAAAAACGGAAGCAGACTGAGAGTTAATTTATTCTATTATCTCTGCTGTAAATTCAGTTTTCTTTTTTTTTCTTTTACTGATCTCCTCCATGTTTCACAACATAGAAGTCTAAATACTACGATTCCCATGAGCCTCAGCTGTAAACTTGACCAGCCCCGTAGCGTCAGAATCAAAATACCAAAATAAAACCTTATTTCTGTCTCTGCCTGTTTCAAGCTGAGACGCCCATCGAGGAGTTTGCCCCCACCCCGGCCTTTCCCGCTCTTCAGTACCTGGAGTCAGTGGACCAGGGGGGTGTGGCTTGGAGGGCGGGGCTACGGACTGGAGACTTTCTCATAGAGGTAACACCTGTCCTCTCACCTGTGGCATCATAATTAAAGCATTTCAGTGTAATCTAAAACAGTGTGTGTGTGTGTGTGTGTGTGTGTGTGTGTGTGTGTGTGTGTGTGTGTGTGTGTGTGTGTGTGTGTGTGTGTGATCCAGGTGAATGGCAGCGACGTGGTGAAGGTGGGTCACCGGCAGGTAGTCAGTCTGATCCGACAGGGAGGAAGTCGCCTGCTGATGAAAGTCGTGTCTGTTTCCAGAAAATCTGAGTCCAACCTGATCAGGAAGAAAGGTCCCGCCGTCATTATTCATTATTATTTATTTATTCATCAATATTCATTATTATTTATTTATTTATTCATTATTATTAATTATTATTTATATAGTTAATTCACCTCGTGAAGCAACCAGCTTATTTTTAAGGAATAATTCTTGTGTCATTTCTTTTATTTTCTTATATTGAAACTTATTTTTGATTTAAATTGTAAAATTGAGGTTTATTAAACAAGTTTTACATATAAACTATGAACTGAAATTCAGTTGTAAGGAGCAACAGCCAATGGAAGAACTCCAACTCAGTCACATTACATTCAGCTGACCAATGGTGGAACTATGATCACTCAGTCAGTCAGCGACTTCATGATTATTGAGCTAGCTCTGCTGTTGCGTTCCAGATTAAAATGACATCAATACAATATAATAATTAGAGCTGAAATGATAAAGTCGCTCAACAAAATCAATAATCTGCGATCATTTTGATGATGACATGAATCATTTCAGTTTTGGAGCAAAAAAGTGAAAAACAAAAAACATCCTCAGATTTAAACTTTAACTTTAAACAAAGAGACTTTGCTGTTTTTTTGTTTCATATCATAGAATTTCTTTTGGTTTTGGACCGAAAGGTCTAATGTCCTGTCATTGTTGACTTTTTCACACCTTTGTCAAGCAGGTTTCATCCTTTATGTCGGCCACTGAAACAAGATTTTGGAGAGAATAAATGTAGGAGGGGCACCTCGGGGCGACGGCCTGGATTTGAGTCCGACCCGAGGGCATTTGCTGCATCTCATCTCCTCTCTCTCTCTCTCTTTTCCTGACTTTCCTGTCTCTCTCTGTCTGTGACTGTCAGAATAAAGGCAAAAAATCTCCAAAAAATAACTAAAAAAAAAAAAATGAAATGTAGGAAACACTCTGCCCCAGCAATTAGTCATAAAACTAAAAATAGGCCTACGTCTCTCAACAAGAGAGGCGGTGATCGCTTAAACAAGTCTCTCTGAAGCTGCTGGTTCTGGTTTATTATGACAGATTTGTCGACTCTACCACAGAGGATCTGAAATCACATCTGAATTTCGATATAATACTGTAATGATATTTAACTCAAAGGCCAAAAAGCCAAGTTATTTTCACTTATTTTTACTTATTTCTGTTTTCAGCTCCACCCCCTCCGAAACGAGCCCCCAGCACCTCGCTCACACTTCGATCCAAGTCCATGACCGCTGACCTGGAGGAGATAGGTAAAACAAACACACACACACACACATGCACAGTGTTAAATCAAACTGTAGGAGTGCGTGTTGTTGACCTTTGCTCTGTCTGCAGCCAGGAGGAGACGTTTTGGTGAGTGAGTCACGTGGATCTGACGGTGCAGCTGTTGTTGTGTTTGTGGCTTTAGTATTAATGTGTGTGACGGTGTTGTAGAACTGGCATGAAGTTGGACTGATGTTGGACTGATGTTGGACTGATGTTGGAAAGATGGCATGGTGTTTCAGTCCGGGCTGTATCCGAACACGTCCTCGGTCTAAATATGTTTCAGGGAATTTGGAGGTTTAATGACTTAAAAACAAGTTTACAGTCCATTAGCGTTTTTCCATCGGATGGTAGGAACTCGACTCGACTTTTTCCACTGCAGATAGAACCTCCTCAATGCAACGTCTTCGCCTCCTCAGTTGACCACAGCGTGGTTGTGCAGGTTGCTGTACCAACAGTATAGAACAATAACTAACAGAAATGTAAGAGGCCACAGGGAGCGGTGCACCGTCGCTCCGTTGTTTTAAAAATGGTGGGTTTGTTCAGAACAGTGATGACACAATAGTGACGCTTATTCTCTGTCCAATCAGCAGTCATCAGCTCACCTGGAACCTCTGTGGAGGTGATACCAACAAAAGTACAAAGTACCAGGTTCTATTCACAACTTTTACCTGATGGAGAAATTAAAAAGTCAAGTTGAGTCAGTACCATGCAGTGTATGGAGGAAAAAATGACATAAGTATGAATAAATAAATAAATAAATAAATAAATACATGTAGAAATAAATAATTAATATATGCGAGCTATTTCTGAAATTTTACATTTATTTATTTATTTCTGCATTCTACATTCATTCATTCATTTATTGATTTATACATTTAAGATTTTGTTTATTTATGCATTTCAAGATTTATTTATGTATTTATGTACTTATTTATTTCTGTCATTCTACATTCATCCATTCATTTATACATTTAAACATTTATTTATTTATTGGTACATTTATTTATTTGTGTATTTCAAAATGTATTAATGTATTTATTTCTGTATTTCAATATGTATTTATTTATTTATACTTAAGTCATTTTTTGTCCTATACATGGGCTATACCATTACACATATTGATTATTGTCACGACCAAGTCCAGACAATGGTCGTCAATTGAAGCTGTAACAGAGTCAGCTCCTCGTTACTTTATTCTAAAGTCATGGCGAGATAAACAAGACCTCAGTGTTTCTAAGATCCTGCTACGACCCTGGTCACTGATAGTAACTGATGACTTTGTTGTGGTGTCATGTTGTTGTTGCTGTTGTTGTTGTTTTTGTGGTCATGCTATGATGTGATGAGGCTGTGTTTGAGTATGTTTTGTTTTTGTTTAAGTTGTGCTCTGTGTTTCTTCCCTCCAGAGAAACTGGACGAGATGTTGGCCAGCGGCCAGCAGGAAGTCGTTCTGAGGGGCCGTCCGTCAGACGACTTCAGAGCGGCGACGGTCAAACAGCGACCGACGAGCCGACGAATCACGCAGGCCGAGATTAATGTAAGACGAGGTTCAATTTAGGGAAACATGGTCCTGATGTTGCGTTTATGTGAAATCATAAATACCGGCTTCCAGCTTGTAAACAGTTTTCTCATCAACCTCCCAAGTTGTAATTTCGACTGGGTGAGTCAGATTTTTCTCAAAGCTTAAACACAGACATGCCTGAACACCAAACAACCACGGACAAGTCTGTATTCAAGGTAATTGAACCCGAACTTGATGACAATAGCATCTTTAGTTAATCTTCATTTTACCAACACTGTAATCATACAAACATGTTGAGTTCTCCCAGGATGTGAACGCCTGCATCATAAGAGTGACTGTTAGAGCCTGACACCAGCAGCTCTGTTTGTCTCAATGAGCTCAGGTTACATGAGGACAGTGCTGAGTTTGGATCTTATGGCAAAAGTCCAATATCTTTGTTTTGTGTGTGTGTACAGTCGCTGTTTGAGCGGCAGGGTCTGGTGCCTCCCTCCGCCCCAGAGAAGAGCACCATGGCTTTACCCAGGGGAATGTCAAGAACAAAGAGTTTTGGTGAGACATACACACACACACGCACACACACACACACACCACACACCACACACCACACACCACACACACACACGGTATTGCACAATCACTTACGGGAATAGTTTTACTGTTTGGGAAATAGGCTGGGAAGATTAAGACAGGAAGCAGATGGCCTCGCTCTGTTCACTGTTGGACATTTTGGAGTATGGGTGTGAGCGTTCCTGTAATTGTGGGTAACAAATTAATAATACCTGGAGAGAGCATGTGAAGGACTTCAATCAATCATGAACCATTTGGATCAATGTGTTCGTTGGGTGTTTTTATTTTAACATCTCCATGGTTACCACGACAGGCACACCTGAGGACGACAGGATCACCGCTCTGATCAATGAGAGTCGGTTTCCACGGAGCTCCTCGCTGACGGACAGCTTCATCCCTCCTCCTCCTCAGACAGCCCCGCCTCCTCCTCCCTCCGCCGCCTCCTCCACCTCCTCGCTCTTCCTCCTCGACTCCGGCCCGCCTCCCTCCTTCCTGCCCCCTCCACCCCCAGCCCGAGGGGAGGGGCTGACCCGCTCCAGCTTCAAGCCGGGAGCAGAGCCGCGGCTGCAGGAGCTCTCCGATTCGCCGACGAGGAGCCACGCCCACGCCGAGCGGCAGAGGAAGGCGAGGTCGATGATCATCCTGCAGGACACGCCGCCGCCGCTGCAGCCTGACGCGCATGCCGCCGCTGCAACGCACACGCTGCACACTGCCACACACACTGCCACACACACGCTTCACACCGCCACGCATACCTCCACACTGTCTCTCCACAGCACCAGCCCCGCCCTTGGCCACTCACCACTGTCACGCCGTCGGGGTCGACCAATAGAAAACCCTTATGCTAATGTGGGACAGCAAGCACCACCCACCAAACCACAGAGGAGGAAGTCACCTTTGTTGAAACAGCTTCCTGTAGAGGAGCAGGGTTAGCAACGGTCACACTTGTTGTCTTTCTGATGTGTCTTATTTCCTGAGTGCATCATGGGAAGTTTTGTAGCACCTGCAGTTCCAGGTTTTTAAAAATGAAAATGCTAGCATACTTGACCAATAGGGATGATCTTTCTAAGCCCCGCTCCAAAAGTTCCTTCAGAAGGTACTACCCCCCTGAGCAAGTACGTTTTTTGTGTCTTCCCGGAACTAGTCAGTTGTTCCTCTGGTGGAAACACACCTATTGTGTACTAACATGGAAAACAGCGAACATGCAAAGAAATAGATTGTGCGATTGATTTTTGTTGGCTCAAATTAAATTACTTTAATAAAGGAGGTCTCTTTATTCACAGTGCCCTATTATGTGCTCAGGATTGAGAAACAAATAAAATGACATTGCTCCTTAATCATCAGTCTGACTGCTTGTATTGTTGTTCTTCTAGGACTTGGAATCAAAGATCATGATCCATCCAAATTAGACGGAGGCGGGCCTGGCAGCCCCAGCAGGGCGGAGTTGTACCAGCAGCAGGTTCTTTCAGAGCGCGCTCGGGTTCAGGGGCGCAGGTCGTCTCTCTTCCTGTCTGTTGAGGGGGCGGGATCAGAAAACCAGGTGCCGCCACTCCTGACACAGAGCCATTCAATGGATGACCTCGGCGAGCTTCCTCCTCCAGCCCCGGTCCTATCACCTTCACCGACACCTCACACCTTCCTCCACCCACTGACAGGGAAACCGCTGGGTAAGTCCGACAACATAACCTTATATTATCTCTTTTGCTTGAGTTAATGACAATAGTCAAGTAACACTAATCACTAATGTTCCCTAAGGACATCCGGTTGCTGGTGTAATGTATTTTTTGTCCAAGTAGAAGCATTCTAGTTTGTAGATCCAACACAGAACCTCGAGGTAGTCCACAAAATAAAAGGGGAACTAGGACAGTACTGTGAGGTATTCCACAAAATAGAAGAGGACCAAGGACAGATCCTTGAGGTACTCCACAGCTCAGAAGAGAGTAGATAATAGGTAATCAGTACCTTGAGTCATAGTAAACTGTCTTTTGTACACCTTTTATTCTCCTTTTCTCTCTTCAGACCCCTCCTCTCCACTCGCTCTGGCACTTGCTGCACGAGAACGAGCGCTCACCGCCCGAACACCAAGCCCCGAGCCTCGGACTAAACATGCATCAGCCTCCACTACGCCCATACCCACCCCAGCCGCCAGCCCCGAGGGCAGACACAAGCGCACCCCTATGGCCACCCCGCAGAGCAGCCCTGAGCCCCGATCCAAGCGCACCACCCCACAGACGAGCCCAGAGCAGCGAATCAAGCGCACTACTCCTCAAACCAGCCCTGAGCTGAGGCATAAACGCATAACCCCACCCCTGTTCCCTGATGGACAGGTGGAGCGTCCAGAAACAGAGGGAGGAGTGACGTCACCTGCCGGCCCCTCACCTGAACGTTGGAGACCTTCCCCTTTGCCACCGCTGGCCAGTGAGAGTCACTCTGCTCTGATTGACAGGCGCAGAAGTCTCACAGTGGGCAGCTCAGAAGAGGAGGGCGGGGCTTACACAGTGACACTCCCACCAGCATTGTTGTCATCCAGTGATGAGGAAACTAGGGAGGAGCTGCGGAGGATCGGTCTGGTGACTCCTCCTCCTGCCTTTGCCACTACTCCTGCTCCTCCTCCCCCATCCTCCCTCACCCTATTGCCACGACGAGGTGGGGAGGGAGGGGGAGTAGAGAGTGGTCCTGACTCCCTGGGTAGACGAGGAGAGGAGGATGAAGGAGGTGATGAACGGCTCCATGACAGCTCCTCCTCTCCCAGCTCACTCCCTCCCTCCATCACTTTGGCCTCTCCTCCTGCTCCATCCTCCCCCTCCTCCCCACCTGCTGCTCACCCATCTCCTTCATCCGCCGCCACTTCCCCATCAGGCCTAAAGCCTCGCCTTCGTTCGCCAATTGGCCGGGGCCGCTCGGCGCTTCGAGACCCGCTGCTGAAGCAATCTTCAGACAGTGAACTCCTCCCCTCTGCTGCATCCTCCTCCTCGCCCTCCTCGCCACTGTGTTCATCTCCCACAGGTGGCGGCAGCCGGCAGCCACGCTACCTATTTCAGAGGAGGTCCAAGCTGTGGGGTGGTGGGGACGACCGCGGGGACGAACGCCGGGGCCTGAGCCCGGAGGAAGGAGGCGGCCGTCCGGCAGCGTTGGGAGGTCAGGGGTCAGGGTCAGCTATGGATCTGAGCAGCCGGTCGGCTTCAGCCCTGGAGCTGAGCGGCAGGGCAGGGTCTGGACTGGATCTGGCTAATCGGCTACAGCTGCTCAACAAAGACAGTCACTCTCTGGGGGAGGAGCCAAGCCCCCTCGACCCGGGCCGGAGGTCACCAGTAGGAGGTGCCAGGTAAGTTGAACTGCCTCACATTGTAAATACTGCAGTACCACTCACCTGATAGTACTACTGTGTGTGTGCAAGTGTGTGTGTGTGTGTGTATGTGTGTGTGTGTGTGTGTGTGTGTGTGTGTGTGTGTGTGTGTGTTGTAACTTAAATCTATTTGTGTTGTTCCAGATATGTGGACAGTGGAGAGAGTAAATCGTAGGTTTTTATCTCTGGTAAACATTTCTTGTTATCGCTAAGAGATGATTTTCATTAGCTAACAACTAACTAACATTCATCTCCTTTGCAGACGACTAACTACTAAAAATCTAAAATTACTCTCCCAACTGACTTTGGGATAAACCCTCAGAATTGACTGTTCGCTAAACACCTCCGCTGAAAAATAATATCTTAGCACAAACGTAACAAGTCATGGCAGACCTGTCAAGCTTTGTGTTTAACAGTGTGTTTGAATGGTAGCATTGGTCTTTCATAAGAACTCATATGCTTTCAAAAACCAAAAACACAGGATCAAGAGCACAAGGAATAAATTAAACAGTGTGTTCATCCACTCAAATAAGCTTCAAACATTAGCATGTACGATTTACTAGCTCGCTAGTAAATTCTAGCATCTACGGTAATACCTTAATGTTACTTTGAAGGCAAGAGTTAGCATATATAGCATACATATCAATGTCTTCGTTGCTTGTCCAAGTGTGTTCTATAGGAAGTTAATCATGCAGAACAGTTGAACGGTGTGTAGCTGTGTGAGATTTATATGGTTTCTGCCTGTGTTATATTAGCATATTAGCATAGCATAGTAGCCTCAGTCATTTAGTATATTATTGTGTTTGTAACCATATTTAAGGCGTTTCTCATAAATTTCTCATTTTAAAATGAGTCAGCTGGACAGTGTTTCAACCCTTATATTTAACACTAGCATTAATTAGCTAGCTGATAAAAATATGCTTATGACAGTTGTAAATTAGGCAGTTAAAGTTGACATCATCTAGAAATGAGAGGATGCTACACTAATTAAGGGGCTTAGGAAAGGATCAGTTACTAACTCCATGTAAACTCAGCTGATAACTGAGGTATTAATGATCTTTGTGTCATAAGTATCCTGTTTATTGTGTTGCAGGTTGTTCTCCAGCCTCGGTGAACTTCACACCATCTCCCAGCGAGGATATGGCGCCAGCTATACAGTCCGTCCAGGAAGTCGCTACCCGGTTACCCGCCGGAGCCCCTCCCCCTCTCCCTCCCCCTCTGATAGGTCAATAGGGCTCACCTCCTCCCCCGCGCCCTGCTCTGAAAGGCCAGATCTGAGCTCGGGTCGCGGTCTGACCATCCTGAAGTCGTCCAGTCTCAGTCTCCCCTCCGAACCAAAGGAGGTTCGGTTTGTGATGCGAAGCGCAAGCGCACGAACCAGGTCCCGTTCCCCTTCACCTTCACCTCACGCCTCACCTTGTCCCTCCCCAGTCCTCAGTGGCCCCCTGTTGGCCCTTCGGCCATGGAGGCAGCGGCCCCTCAACCTGTGGAATAAATATGACGTGGGTGACTGGCTGGAAAGCGTGGGCCTGGCCGAACACCGCCAGCGCTTCCAGGAGCACGAGATCGAAGGCTCCCATCTCCCCGCCCTCACCAAGGAGGACTATGTGGAGCTGGGTGTCACCAGACTGGGACACCGTATCAACATCGAGAGGGCACTCAGACAGCTGCTGGATGGTTCCACTTGACCCCTCACCTCTGACCACTAACCTCTAGACATCCTGAATTGTGACCTCATAACCCCTGACTTCTGGTCAGACACTAGGCCATGTCTTTGACTAGGATATCTTTGCAGTGACTGAATCTTTAGACCTTTTTACCAACGTGGAACCCAGCTCTCTGAGTGATCTCAGTGGCATTTTGTCTCATCAGCTCTTTGATCAACTCAGTGTTGTGAAGAGTGTTAGCACCACAGCTCTGTGTCCGGCGTTCAACTTTGGTTTGACGTCTGTTAACATCTAGTGCCTACTAGTGCTACATCTCAGGTTTCATCAGATCTGTGGACAATAGAATTTATCAGCAGCACAACAGCTGACAGATTCTTATCAGTGAAAACTAGTCAAATGAATTCACATAGAGACGACAACACTCTCCATTATGGCTACAAACAATTGATTTCTCAATTAATCATTTGGTCCAGTGGTTCCCAAACTTTTCATGTCATCCAGATAATTTCATTTTAAGACATTTAAAAACATTTATATTCAATTTATATATATATATATATATATTAAAATTTTTAATAAAATAGATTTTTTTCACCAAAACTGTACTGTTTTCCAATGATTTGTCAGCCCACTCGCAATACCTTCACTGCCCACCAGTGGGCCCCAACCCACAGGTTGGGAACCACCCATTTCGTCTATAAAATGCCAGAAAACAATTATAAATCTTCCTATAGCTGACGTAGAATCAAGTTGCTCGTTGTGTTCGATCAACCGTCCACAACCCAAAGATATTAATTTTTCTATCATAGAAAACACAGGAAGCATATTTTTGTCTAAAGCGATAACATAAACATAGACTTTTAAGAAATTATTAAAATTGCTGTTGATTTATTTTGTCGACCAACTAATCAATTAATCCACTAATTGTGTCAGCTCTATTCTTCGTCTAATTTATGTCCATCGTGATGGATCTGAGTGGCTGCGCCGTAACAGCTAACATTTTACACCAGCTAGAGCTAGTGTTTCCAAAAATTGATGTAATGTAGGACAACAGATTTATTTTTATGTGTTTTCTCTGTATTCTGATCTGATGTACGGAAAATATGATCAAATTTATCAGAAATTTCTCAGAAAATTTCTCTGAAAATTTCTCATAAAATTCCGAAAATTTCTCAGATAATTCCAAAATTTCTCTGAAAATTTCTCTGAAAATTTCTCTGAAAATTTCTCTGAAAATTTCTCTGAAAATTTCTGACTTTGCATTAGAAATTCTCCTGAAGGTAGTTCACTGTAATCCATTAATTTATTGATCGATTGGTTTAAAAATGTCAGAAAATGTCTAGGTCCAAGGTGACGTCTTCAAATGTTTTGTTCGATTAAAAGTATAAAACCTGAAATATATTTATTTTACAGATAGCAAACTAGCAAGCATTTACATTTCAGATCTCAACAGAAGCTGTAGCCAGGGAATTTTAGCCATTTTTGCTATCATAAATTGATTGATTAATTCATTAAAAATAATTGGTGAATAATTTTCTGCCGATTTACTAATTGATTAATCTACTAAACGGTTCAGCTCTACCATCCACACACAGTTTTGTTAACATACGACAGACCAAGCGATCTGGACACAGAGCTCTTCTGCCAGTTTGAGCGGGTGAAGACGCGTTGATCAAAGAGCTGATCTGACAAATACAGCACAGACATGATGAGACGGGTTCTTTTCTTTGTGCCATTCTGCTTCCCCAGACGAGATTAGCTGGACTTCTGCTAGCGGAGCTGGAGGATTAGCGAGCGTACTGGGAGTCTCTACCTTAACAACGGGAGATTAAAGCTGAGGATACGTCTCCGTTCCTTTTTCAGAAAGTTCTTGTGACTTAGCTTTTTTGTTTTTCCAAATATCACTCATGAAGAATTTGTGTTCATTTTGATTTCATATCTTAATGCAGATCATTTAGAATTTATGAATAACAAGTAATAATAATGTGGTGGTGATGACTTACAGAGTTTATAATAGTTTGGAAAATGATTTTGAGTTCCTTATGATTTGACAATGAGTTGAATTTCAAGGTCGTTTCGGTGATGTTTTGGAATTCATGATGATTTGTCAATGAGTGTGACTTTGTGCTGATGTGCTGTGTGTTTCAGGGAGAGCTGCAGCAGAGCTCCAACTGTAAACCTCTCTGGTTTCTAACCTGCTTATTGAGGGCTTTACTGTACATGGTGCTATCTGTTTAAAGCCATCTGTACAGAAAATACTCCTTCTCCTTCCCCTCCTACACTTCCCTCACACTGACACCTGAAGCTCTTCGGTTAACCCCCTTAACTCTAGTGTGTAATTCTGAATTAAATCAATCACTTACGGCTGTACCTGCCGTGACCCTCTTGCAGTAAATGGTAACTCGTAAGAAACAGGCCATAAATGGAGTTTCCTCCCTGCCATATTGGGGATTTCTTCCCTGCCATATGTGGAGTTTCCTCCGGACCATATATAGAGTTTCCCAGAGGCCATAAGTGGAGTTGCCCAATTAGAGTTAACCATGCATTCATTTTAGAGCTGCAACTAACGATTAATCCAAAGATTTATTTTCTTGATTAATCGTTTGGTCGATAAAACATCAAAAAACCATCATAATATTCTAGAGCAGAACATTAAACGTCTTGTTTAGTCAACCCAACAGCCCCACATTCTTCAAAATTAACCACCGCGCACTGAAATTATTTGATGGTTAATTAGATTCAGTTCATTTTGAAGATGTTGATGTTCATGTGACCAACTGGCACCTGATCACTAATACTGACTTTGCATTGAGACTTCTGTTCTTCGCTCCCCAAATTATTCAATTTACGATCATGTAAGACCAAGAAACTTTCACATTTGAGAACCTCAAACCATCTTATATTGAGTTTAACAAAATTTCTCCACATAAAAAGACGTGATGTCACGTTTCTGATGTGGGTAATAATTAAACACTTATCACAGACTATAAATTGTGGGAGCAATGCTACATTTTGTCGTGAATATTGATAATATATTATCAGAAATTTAATGCGACCATTCCTCAAGACATATTTGCTTATGATCTCTCTTTCCTAGAACCCGTGGTGACCTCATTGAATTTCAGTCCAAAGCCCAAAAATATTATATTAAAGAAAAGGAAAAGCAGGAAATTCTGACGTTTGAGATCCTGAAACCATCAAATGTTTGCATGAAAAATGACAATCGATTAACTGATTATTAATATAGTTAATCGACGATCGGTTTATCGACTAATTGTTGCAGCTCTGAAGGGCACAGCTCTCAAAAACCCTCTTGTAGGTCAGACCAGAAGAGTGGGATCCGTGAGTGCAGTAACTGAGGTAGGTCCAGAGCATGTTTAGCCTAGCTTAGCACAAAGACTGGAAGCTGGGGGAAACTTAGCTTAGCTCTATCAAAATTGAAAAAAATACACCTTCCAACAACAAAGTGGTCCGATTTACACGTTGTATCTTGTTAGCTAAGAAGCTAGTCACCAATCCAGAGACAGAAACAAGCTCAGACCTTGGACCATAAGGAAAACATTAACTGCTGCTAAAAACCACAATATGTCATTTTTTTATTTTTACTGTCATTCTAAACCTGCACAAAAAACAAGATACATCAAATGAATGAGACCTCTCTCAAGTGGCTGGAAGGTGAATTTCTTTCACTTTTCTTCCTTAGAATTAACATAAGGGAGGAAAGTTGAACATGTACCATGAACTGTCGCTTTAAGTGATTTTCTTTTTACTGCTTGCCATCGCATCGTTACAGCCTCTCCTCTTGATTCCCTTGTAAAGCACAATCAACATTATAGTGCCTGTTTCCACTACAAACAAATCTACTGCGTGTATCTTCTTTTTTTCCAACTGAAGAACCTGAACACGTGCCAAGCTACAATCATTATTTCCCAAAGTTGTACAAGTTTACCACAAGGCCCTTTGTATGGGAAATGTATTATCAGAGGTATAGAATGTATAGTCTGTGTACAGCACATTACAGTAGACTATATCGTCTCTATAATATATATTATGTTAGAATAATGTAGCTATAGTGTAATATATAGAGTATAATATTAAATCAAATTTATACAGTAATATTTTGTTAGACTGTAGTCTATGAAGTCTCTATCCAAATGTGATATTCAGATTTTGTAAACAGCTACACATCAGCTGTTAGCCTAATGCTAACTTCACGCTAACAATCTACTCTAAAGGAAGATGACCAGTTCAGTTTCAAAACATCAACACTGAGCTCGGAGAAGATTCTGAGATTAAGGGGGCGTGTCTTCAAGGATCAACTTAACCCCTTCACATATTCAAAAATCTACCATGGCCCCTCCCCTTTCTGCTGACACTTCCACCCCTTTGCATTTGTGACCAAACATGGTTCCAATGTCCCGTTTGCCCCTGTGGCCAACTGCGGTACTGTTGGGGACACCTCAAACTCCAGCCATAGTCAATTATTACCTTTTGCATTGTGAATTTTTAAACAATGAAAGTTTTGCATTTCCCACTTTTTCACACGCAAAAGAAAAGCAGGAAAACAAAAATCTTTTTTCGTTAACGTGCTCGATGAAAGAATAGGTGACATCTTGTAGTCCAGTGGTCAGTCTGCGATCCAGCTACTGTTCGTAACCATAGTTAAATATGTAACTATGGTTCTATGAATTCTGGATGACCACTTGAGTCAGTCATGATAGGAGAATGAGTTACAGCTCTGCACAGAGCTAAAAGAGAGGGAACACTGGACTGAGTTTCTGCGCTCGTTGCTCTGTGACTGCCGGATGTAGAGATAAGAAACTGTTTGCTAACAAGTTCATCACATCAACTTCAGTATTATATTCACAGCTTGTTTCTACTGCCCCCAAGTGGCCAAAAGAGGTCTGACTACCCACAAACGTCACGTATAATTTACCAGCTCAAGAAAGTGAATTTATTATTAAGTCACAGCCCAGTTAACTTACAGGTTTGAGGCCTTCTACACTGGACTGTCCACATGAAAACCAGCAGGACAGTCCCTGTTGTGTAGCTGTTTACACTCACTGACACCACACCGAACAGATATATACTGTATATCTGTAGTATATATTATAATGGACTAGAGTCTACTGTACAGAGTCATCTACAGAACGAGCTGTCGCTTTTTCTGCTGCGTAACAGTGAAAATCAGGTTGGATGTAGATCAGTGATGACGAGATCATGTGACCTCTTGACCTCTGACCTCAGGTCCCCGCTGAAAACCACTAACCTGGCATGAGGTCATTCACCCTATCGCAGGATTTCTCAGCCAATCACAAACACAACCAGCAAACCTGCTGCATAAAATCTCATCAGTAACCTGGTGATGAAGTGAAGTCAGTGGTGTCCCTCCGCTGGGGAAAAAAGTAGTTCCTTCTCCATTTTTTCCCTAAAGTTCTGCTTCCTGTTTGTCACCAATCAAAGTGGCGTCAGCTGATGAAGCTGATATTGACAGATTTAATAGAAAACACAGTCCCTGTTCCTGGTTTAGACTCAGATCCGTGAGTCGCCTCGACCATTTTTCAACTTCAGTCTAGTGATTTAGAAAAACTCACTACTGAATATTTTTCTGCCGTCTTCCCTGGTCCTGATCTATTTTCTCCTGTTCCAACTTGATTGTCCTGATCAATTTTACTCCCGCTGACAAATCTGTGCCTCTTGTTTTCTATGTGATGTTGAAACACAATCACACTGGCACATCCAGGCTGCCGTACCAGGCCTACTCCCATCTATGCCACTGTAGTTATTTTTAATTCAATTCTGTTTTATTTGTGTCAGCGGGGAGAAAAGTAAAATTCCTGTGTTTTATCTCATTGACAAAAACATTTCCTGGTTATAAAACTGTGGGTCAGGGATTTATTTTTATTTTATTTTAACAACTAAAACATGACAGATCTACATTGCCATTGGCCTTCATGTGAAAAGTGGTCACACACACGTGGACTGTCAGCTGCAGATGATGACACTGTGAGCACAGACACGGATTCATCCGCTCTGTTTGCGTTGACACCAGCCTCACATCTGCAGACAGATGTTGGCCGGTTGGCTCCACTTCCACGGTGCCAGAGATAAAATCCCCTCAACAAACACAACCTGAGCTCAGATTTAGTCTGCAGAGGCCTTTTCCACTCTGTCCCTCTGGTAGAGTCACACACACTGACTCTTGTTATTCACTTCACTGTTTATGAGACTGTCGTGACTCATGCATCTAAAATAACCTTTGTGTGGAGGCTATAATAACTTGATTTCCAAAAAGGCAGAGATTTTTTTCAACAAGTTGCCACTGAAAACATGAAACATTTAGCTCAGACATGTTTCATGAGAAAAGACACAAATACAAATATAGATATCGGATCATTCAAATCAAAATTGATAAATCTATTTGTTATCAAGCCCTATTAACTTTTTTTGAAGAATTCTTCTTAGGACTTTAGAGCTCCATCTTTTCTTCTTCTCCTGTGTTTTATTAAGATTGTTGATCCTTAAGAAGATATATTTGTGGTTTTAAAAACCAAAAACCATCTCAATGTAGTTTTACATCTCCTTTAGTAACAACAGGTCAGTGAGCCAATCAGAAGAGAGGAGGTTCTGAGCCTCTTCTCTTCTGATTGGCTCACTGATCTGATAAAAAAAAATATATATAGGAAATTTCAGGTAAAAACACTCAGAGAAAACAAATCCTGCAAGGTTTGGATGGTGGGTCCAGGTGGGCGGGGCTTGGTGACTGCTTTGTTGTGACATCACAAAGTTCCAGAAATCCTGACGGCTGGTTTTAAGGCTCAGTTTCTGAATACAGGCTGTGTGCATTTCTCTGTGGACTGAGGCTTTGATACTTTCACAGTATTAATATAGAAGCTAGAGCTGATCTATAATCACACTACACATGGACACAGACCTTTATATGAGACTATATGGGACTTTTAAGTCCCTGATATATCTTTAATGTCCAAATGTCTTAGTTTAACTTAAGCTAAATGAAAGCTAGCTAACACAACAGATGAAAATAACGTTATTACAAATCCCAAGCAGCTGCTTCATGTAAAGTTAAATTCTCCCTTAACAAAAAAGAGAGAAATCAGTTATAGACCAAAATCCTCCAACATGGCGACCGGAGAGAACCAGAACAGTCGTGTAAAAACACTCAAACTTGCCGCCACAGTAGATCTGACCATGGTAACGCCTCAGCTTCCTGCTGATTGGCTGAGAATCCTGGCTTTCTAACCTGTGTGTGAAACCTTCCTCCTCCTGATATTCACATGGTTATAATGGTTAAATGGTTACCCTCCTCCTCTTCCTCCTCCTCCTCCTCCTCCTCCTCTCCGGCTTCCTCTTTTTACAGTATGTTTGTAGTTTCTTCTGGAGTGAGTGGTGTGTGTGTACTTGTAGTTTTTTTTTCTTCCCTTTTCTAAAAAACTCAAAGAGCACACGATGACAACTGATGAGCTCTGCAACGCAACAGATTGTAATCTTTATAATAAACTGTCATTTAGTACAAAGATATCGCTCGGCCTTCATGCGTGGTTCTTTTAAATTAAGAGTCAACAGGTTTATGACCTCTGCCCTTGCTTGTCCAATAAATCTTGAAGTTGAGTTAATGACTAATGAGTTTCACCTCAACGTAGGAGATAAAAAACACCTTCACACCCTTCAGTGACAGACATAGTGTAATATACTGTAAGTACAAGGATGGACATCCAGACCTCCAGGTTTACTCTAAATTTGTTATAAATTTACACCACTGAAGAAGAATATCGAATAAATATAGTTTCTTGTCTAATCTAGTTATTGTTTGTTAGTTTTATAATTAATAATTTTATAATTTATTTTATAAAATGTCAGGTTACAGTAAAAGCTTCATAAAGTTAACATGTTCAGATTCCTTTTTTGTGTGATCAGAAATAAAAAAATGTAATTATGAAATTAGCAAAGTTCAATTTTAGAGATATGTAGATGTGTATATATTACTAAAGCAACACTCTGTCTCTCTCTCTCTATCACACACACACACACACACACACACACAGACTCAGAGTGTGTGAGAGAGCAGCAGCTCATAAACTCCAACTTGACTGCAAAGTTAAACATGATGGTTTTTTGTGGACAATAAGTAAACCCGAGCTGAAACCTGATTGGCCCTTTGAGCCCTTCAGTTCCTCCTCCCTTCTCTCCTATTGGTTGGCAGACTCGACCTGCAGCTGCTTTCTTATGAGCTGCAGAGTTGCTGTCACTTCACAGACTGCAAACACCAGGACCAGGTACAGTGCTCTGAAAGTATGTGTGTGTGTTTTATGTGAAGTCATTATATTTGAATGTGCGGAGTTGATTTTGGTTGATGTTGTTGTAACAGTGAGGGTTGGTGTCGTGGTCACAGTCTTCAGGGAGTTTGTCCAACTTTGGGTGTGTTTGAATCTCAAATCTTTTGTGCAGTTAGTTTCTGTTTGTTGTTTGTTCTGTTTTTGAAGTGTTTATCTTGAACCAGGTTTCAGGTTTTAATGTGAGATATTGAAGGTTTCGAGTTATAACAAAAAAGGTTCTTGTAACCAAATCAAAGAAAAACAGCAACAACAGGAGAAAATGAAACTAAACTGTGCAGAAAATCAAAAGCCATTTTTTTGTTATGGCACCAAATCAGATGAAAATTGGCAGTTACTTTCATGACTCATCGATTTATTTTTTTGGCCAGTGATGTCATTTGGAAAAATATCTGAACAAGTTTTGAGTCATGAATCTGTTCATTGTTCAAAGTGATTATATAAAGTTTTCTCAAACCAGACAGTAACTGGACAAAAACAGATGCTTGGTTTCTGTTGAGTGTGTTAGCATGCTAACGTTTCCTCATTATCACTAAACACAAAATACAGCAGAGGATGATGGGAAGGTTGAATATCATTCTCTCAAGACAACAAATTTAATGACGATCGTCCCAAGGCCTGCTGATCTGTCAGTCTGGATCAAAGTGGTGTACACAAAGAGGGAAGCCCAAGAAAGGCGATTATCTCTCAATTGATCAATTAATCAATTTATTGACTAATCATTGCAGATTTGATCGGATTCATTTTTTTTTCAGGCCAACATGCTGTCGATTCCAGATCTGATCAAGAAGAAGAGAGATGGAGGAGTGCTGACTGATGAGCAGGTCACAACCTTCATCCGGGCTGTTACAGACAAAACCATCCAGGATTGTCAGACAGGTACGAACAATAGGTCCAACAGGTACAACAGGTACGACAGGTACGACAGGTCCGACAGGTCCGACAGGTCCGACAGGTACAGCAGGTCCGACAGGTACGACAGGTAGGACAGGTACGACAGGTCCAACAGGTACAACAGGTCCGACAGGTCCGACAGGTACGACAGGTACGACAGGTACGACAGGTACAACCTCTCTTATGTCTCTTTCTGTTAAGGGGCGATGCTGATGGCTATCTGGCAGAAGGGGATGGTTGTCAAGGAGACCGAGACCCTGACCAGAGAGATGATGAAATCGGGGGAAGTGATGTCATGGCCAAAGGAGTGGGCGGGGCTGATGGTTGACAAACACTCGACAGGTGGAGTGGGAGATAAAGTCAGCCTGGTGTTAGCACCTGCGCTAGCCGCCTGTGGCTGTAAGGTAGACCTGTTTAAACCCTATAATTTATCAAATATTATCTTGCCTAGAATCAGATGAGGACATCAATAAATAATCTGTTTTCTGTCCTGATTTGTCCTAATTTTAACCGAATTTCCAGTGGCACCGCCGCTGAATGCTGATATTCTCTGAAGATGAAGTTCCTCTAATGACCACTAGATGGTGTTCAAAGAAAAATGTTGAAAATGTTAAAATTAAAACAGCACTCTTATGATGTCGTAACCTCAGGTGTGTCTTTGGCAGGTACCAATGATCAGTGGGCGGGGCTTGGCTCATACTGGTGGAACTCTGGATAAACTGGAGTCAATACCAGGATTCACCATTCAGCAATCAACAGCGCAGGTGCAACAAAACATTAATTTGCGGCCGGTCTACGCGACCTCTATTGTCATGGTTACAATGATAAACACGTGGACTGTACCGAGAGCAGCGTACTTACCTTTGTCACCATGGTTACTACAATAATGGTCATAGCTTGGTTAGGTTTAGGAAAAGACTGTGACTTGTGTACAAACACTTTGTGCTGGTTATCATTGGAAATGTTTTGATACTAAGCCAATATCCTATCACAGTTTACAATAACGTAAATGTTTCTCTACAAACACCTTTTTTTTCCCCATTTAACAAACGCAAAACTGACATTCTCAACTATTAAAATACTAAACTCTGGAACTAGCTGACCAAATAATAAGAAAAGAAAAACAGCAACCTTTTGCTACTTGGACAGTTTACTCCAGACTTGATTTTCAGTTTCAGTTGTCACCAAAAAAAGTACTGTGGTGTGATACTGTGTGTATTTACATACCACAGTAACTGACAGTATTTAAATGCACTGGCTGCAGATTCAGAAGATTCTGGGCTCTGTGGGCTGTTGCATTGTGGGACAGACGGAGAGGTTGGTTCCTGCAGATCGAGTCCTGTACGCTCTGCGGGACGCCACCAGCACCGTGGACAGCTTACCCCTCATTACCGGTACTGGACTTGAACCTTACACTATTAACAGCAGTTCTACCTGTTGAATATGAATCTAAATCTGTGGTTGATTTATTTTTCAGGTTCTATTATCTCAAAGAAAGGTGCTGAGTCTCTGAATGCTCTGGTGCTGGATGTGAAGTTTGGTCGAGCAGCCCTGTATAAAGATCTGGACAGTGCTAAAGAACTGGCACAGTCAATGGTACATACATTAATATTAAAAAGCACCAACTAGTTAATAAAGGTTTTACCATTTAAATCAATATTAAATAAATAAATACAGCTATGAATCCTGAAATAAATAATTGAGGTAATAAATGTAGAAATATATATGAATGTAAATATAAATATATAAGGGAGTCGATAAATAAATAGTAATACAAATTAATGAATAAATAAATAAATGACTAGCTTTTTATTTTAAAATGACCTTTTTATTTATTTCAGGGGACTTTTATTTTATAATGCCAAATTTATTTTTTTATTTATGGAGACTTTTATTTCCTAATGCTACATTTATATCCCAGCTCTTTTTATTTCCATCTGTTATATTCAAATGAGAGGCGTGGTTATCTCACAGTTTCAGACCAAAGCAACAGCACCAGAACAGATAATAATAAATAAATAATAATGAATAAAAATTAAAATTTTTAAATAATAAGCAGTTTATTTATTTATTCATTCATTCATTCATTTATATAGCTATTTATATTTTTATTGACTCATATACTTAAATATGCATTTATTCATATAATTCTACATGTATTTCCTAATTTATTTATGTCAGTATTTATTTCATATCTGTATTTATTCATGAACTTATTTATTTTAGATGGTATTCCATAGGCTGTACATTGTACCTTTACCTGTTTGTGCCAGACTCCAGCTATAAGTTGAGTGTACAGGATATCAAAACATTTGTCTAGCGCCGCTCCTAACCACCAAGTAAATCATTGGTAAATATTTCTTTAAGTTTAACAATTTTAGGTTCATATAAAAACAAAACATGTATTAATTATGATTTTAGGTGAACGTAGGAAACGGCCTGGGCATGCGCACAGGTGCAGTCCTCAGCTGCATGGATGCTACGATTGGTCGATGTGTTGGCAACAGTCTGGAGGTGATTGAATCTCTGGAGACGCTGAAGGGAAAGGGACCTGAAGACCTGATGGAGCTGGTTATTACTCTGGGTACTGCACATTACTCTGAACCCAATGCAAACAGGAGCCGCTAACAGCTAATGTAATATACTTTGCCAAATTATAGTAATTATAGTAAAATGATAGTAAATTAAAGTAATTTTTTTAAATTGTCAAAACACTTGTCTGAAAGCTGTTATTGCAACGTCCATGCATACCACAACCTGTAAAAACAATCTATCCCTTTAAGGTTTTCATCATAATGTAACGTACCACGCTGCCTGTGTTTCTGTAGGCGGTATGCTGCTGATGATGACAGACTTGGTGTCGAACCTATCAGAAGGCAGAAAGAAGATTTCTGATGCTGTGACTGGTGGAGCAGCTCTGTCCAAGTTCCAGGCCATGATGGAGGTTCAGGGTGTCGCCAAGGACGTGGCTCAGTCGCTGTGCTCCCCCAACACAGATTATCACCGTGTCCTGAGAAAAGCTGCCCATCAGACCGAGCTGACCACTCCTGCAGATGGTAAAAAAAAATTTGGCCTGTTGTTGTTTATTAAAATCAGCCTTGCAGAGGCTTGGACATAATAATCCTTCACAATCAACACATACAAATTATACTTTACATTTATTGCAGAGGAACTTTTAATCACAGCACAGTATTCACTAATATTAGCATTAACCTTCGCTCCAATGCCACAGAATAAACGTTTGGGTGTGTTTTGGGAAAATCTTGGACATTTAATATTAGTATTTATGTATATTACTATATTATCATTTATAAATATAAATATATATATATATTTATATTATTTATTTTATTTCTACAATATTAAAATTTAACATATTTATATTTATCTTTATTGCAGAAGTTTCAACAATAGCATTAGCAATAATGCTATTGTTATTAACAATTATATATTTATTTACATATACAATATATTTATTTACTTGTACTTACATATTTATATAGTCACTCAATTAAGTATTTATATCTGTACATTTCTCTCTATATTTATTTTTTACTTAATACACACATATATTTAGTAATATACATTTCTTAAATACTTATATATTACATATGACTTACATACAAATATATACTATTATAATATAATATCTTACAATATCTATATATTTTTATTTTCTTATATATTTACAAACTTACATTTTTAGTTACTAAAGCACTTTTATATTTACCAACTTATATGCTTATTTACATACTATATGTGTGTGAGTGTGTGTGTGTGTATATATACACATATATATTTACTAGCTTGCATACTTATACGTTTACTTATTTGTTCTTACTATTCGATACTTATTGTATTTACTAACGTGTATTTTACTTATGGTCATAAATTTACTTACTTAACATTTTTACTACCATATGCACTTAAACATATATTTTTACATTATCCACTCATATATTTACTTACTTACAATTTCAAAAATTAATAATCTTGGCATTTTGTGACCTGAATAAACTTGATTGTTCATATCATTAACATTAATTAATGTTGATGTGACTGATGGATAATAGACCGCTGATTATTTATGAATGGAAGTTTTCCCTCTCTCTCGGCAGGTGTGGTCGTGGACGTGGACGGTTTAGTTTTAGCTGAAATTCTTCACAAGCTGGGGGCGGGACGATCAATGGTCGGAGAACCTGTCAATCACAGCGTGGGGGCGGAGCTGCTGGTGTCGCTAGGTCAGAAAGTCAAGAAAGGTGAGAGGTCAAAGATGATGATGACGATGATGACGACGATGACGATGACGACGATGTAGATGATGACGATGATGACGATGACGACGATGACGACGATGATGACGATGACGATAATGACGATGATGATGAGAATCCTGACCATGTTTGATGTTTGTATTTTCAGGTGTCCCCTGGATGCGGCTTCATTATGAGGATCCAGCTCCGACTCCAGACCAGATACAGCGACTGCAGAACGCTCTGAGTCTGGGAACAGACAAAAACAAACCAACACAACAAAAACAAACTCTGGTGAAAGAAGTTCTGCTGCCACAAAACAAGTAAATGTATTACTACAAAATTACTAATAAACAAAACAAGAAATGGAGGCACCAGGAGGCAACATTTATATCCTTTATCCTTCCTATGAGGTGGATTTTCAACAACCTGGCAACACAAAAGTTGTTCTTATTAATGCATTAAGAGGCATTATCATCAAATGATTTATTAACCATTAATCAATCCATTAATTAGACAAAAGCAGCTGCTAATTTGAAGCCATAAATTCACGATTTTACAGTAAATTTATTTAAAATGCAAAATAACAAGTGTTTCAGCACATTTTAAAAGTTTGTAATTCACATAACAAATGAATAGATTGTAACATAAAAACAAAATATAAAAAAGAAGTATTCAGATATATATAGTAATACCGCAATGTAGAAAAACTGTTAAGTCCAAAATTTTATCCAAATAAAAGTACAAAAGTATTCTAAATATAAATATAAATTTAAAATATACTAAGCATAAAAGAAGTGATTACGCAGAGTGGCTTATTTCAGAATAATTATCTTCATGTGTTATAATTATTGATACATGTTGCAGCTGGTAAGGACAGGACTTTATAAACAGCTGTTAGCTTTAACCAATAATAAGGCATCATAATGAATACATTTTTTATATGAGTTATTATTGATCTGACATAAATCTGACATTGAAACATTGATCTTAACATAAAAAAAACAACAGCTGTAAAACAAATGTAGTGCAGTAAAAATTTGACTCTAAAATGTGGATTTCATAGAAAGATTTTTTTAAATGTCCAAAGGTTTATTATTTCCATTTCTACAGTTTCATTTACTTCTGACATCCAGTTTCTACATGAACTGAAGCAGGTTATTTGTTTCATCTCTGCAGTTAAATGTCCTGTAAAGATATTTGTTAGACATGTGACCTCAAATGCATATATGACTAAAATATCGCATTTGGTTTAATTTGAAATATTTTCTTATTAAAAATTTTTAATCAATTGCCAGATTGTTTTCAGTGAATGATTCATGTTCTTTTCTCCTGTTCTCAGTCTTTGATTCCATTGATATTGTATATTAACTGTATTTTCAATAAAGAATTAATATTCTCAACTGTTTAGAATTTAGTGTTTTATGTATATTTTCATCATCATCTATTGACTGTCGGATGTTTTGAATAAAGGGCGTAGGTTTTGCATATGGATGGTAGAGACATATCCCTACTAGTATTTAAGTGAAATCATTCGCACTATGTTTGCAGACATATTAGATCATTCCAATGTGCCCTGCAAGAGGCTGCGTCTCCAAGACAACCGATTTAGGCAAACTAGCGTTTGATTGCCTGAAAGGGCTGGGGCTGACTGAAGGCTCACATCATGGGAGAATATCACAGTGATACCTGCTATACTAGGATTTTTCTATGCCTAACTTTAGTATGACATTTTTATGACCTTTAATGCCTTAGTATACTATGAAGTTTTTTTTCACTTTTTATTATTATATTGTGATGTTTTTATGACTGTTCACTTATTTTACTATGATGCTTTTTCAGACAAAGGGAAGCACGAAGACTATATAGACAAGGGAGGCAAGGGTGATTGCACACAGGTGAAACACATCAGGGTGGGGCAGACAATCACCACACAGAAACACGACCAAGACAGGAAGCAAAAACACTGACACACAAGGAAACCAAATTACAAAATAAAACAAGAAATGAGAAAAGTCCAAACAAAACTAACAAAAAGTGTCTGCCACAGCAAACCATGACAATAATTCGACATTTTTATTCCTTTTATGCCTTACTATACTATGGCATTTTTTGAGTTTTATGCTTTACTATACTATGAGGATTTTATGACTTTTAATGCCTTGCTGTACAATTGGGTGTTCATGCTTTACTATATTGTGACGTTTTTATGACTTTTTATGCCTTATTATACTATGTCGTTTTTTTTTATTTTTCATGCCTTGCTGTACTATAGCGTTTTTATGATTTTTTTTCTTTACTATACTGTGGCGTTTTAATGCCTTACTATTCCATGTCGTTTTTATGACTTTTTATGACTAACTGTACTACGTTGTTTTTTGGAGTTTTTATGCCTTACTATACTATGACTTTTTTATGACTCACTATACCATGTCATTTTTATGACTTTTTATGCCTTATTATACTACGTTGTTTTTTGGAGTTTTTATGCCATGCTATACTATGTCGTTTTTATGCCTTACCATACTATGTCCTTTTTTGGAGTTATAATGCCATACTGTACTATGGCGTTTTTATGCCTTACTATACTATGTCATTTTTATGACTTTTTATGACTTACTATATTATGTCGTTTATTTTTACTTTTTATGCCTTAGTATACTATGTACTTTTTTGGAGTTTTTATGCCTTACAATACCATGGATTTTTTTATACCTTTGTATACTGTCGTTTTTATGACTCTTTATGCCTTACTATACTATGTCGTTTTTTTTACTTTTTATGCCTTACTATACTATGACTTTTTTATGACTTACTATACCATGTCATTTTTATGCCTTACTATACTATGTCATTTTTATGACTTTTTATGACTTACTATATTATGTCGTTTTTTTTTTACTTTTTATGCCTTAGTATACTATGTACTTTTTTGTAGTTTTTATGCCTTACAATACAATGGATTTTTTTATACCTTTCTATACTGTCGTTTTTATGACTTTTTATGCCTTATTATACTATATCGTTTTTATTACTTTTCATGCCTTACTATACTACGTTGTTTTTTGGAGTTTTTATGCCATGCTATACTATGTCATTTTTATGACTTTTTATGACTTACTATACTATGTCGTTTTTTTAACTTTTTATGCCTTACTATACTATGTCATTTTTATGACTTTTTATGCCTTACTATACGATGTCATTTTTATGACTTTTTATGCCTTATTATACTATATAGTTTTTATGACTTTTTATGACTTACTATACTATGTCGTTTTTTTTACTTTTTATGACTTACTATACCATGTCATTTTTATGCCTTACTATACTATGTCATTTTTATGACTTTTTATGACTTACTATATTATGTCGTTTTTTTTTTACTTTTTATGCCTTAGTATACTATGTACTTTTTTGTAGTTTTTATGCCTTACAATACAATGGATTTTTTTATACCTTTCTATACTGTCGTTTTTATGACTTTTTATGCCTTATTATACTATATCGTTTTTATTACTTTTCATGCCTTACTATACTACGTTGTTTTTTGGAGTTTTTATGCCATGCTATACTATGTCATTTTTATGACTTTTTATGACTTACTATACTATGTCGTTTTTTTAACTTTTTATGCCTTACTATACTATGTCATTTTTATGACTTTTTATGCCTTACTATACGATGTCATTTTTATGACTTTTTATGCCTTATTATACTATATAGTTTTTATGACTTTTTATGACTTACTATACTATGTCGTTTTTTTTACTTTTTATGACTTACTATACCATGTCATTTTTATGCCTTACTATACTATGTTGTTTTTATAACTTTTTATGACTTACTATATTATGTCGTTTTTTTTTTACTTTTTATGCCTTAGTATACTATGTACTTTTTTGTAGTTTTTATGCCTTACAATACAATGGATTTTTTTATACCTTTCTATACTGTCGTTTTTATGACTTTTTATGCCTTATTATACTATATCGTTTTTATTACTTTTCATGCCTTACTATACTACGTTGTTTTTTGGAGTTTTTATGCCATGCTATACTATGTCGTTTTTATGCCATACTATACTATGTCGTTTTTATGACTTTTTATGACTTACTATACTATGTTGTTTTTTTGAGTTTTTATGCCATACTATACTATGGCATTTTTATACTTTACTACACAATGGCGTTTTTTTGCCTGATTATACTATGTCATTTTTATGACTTTTTATGAGTAACAATACTATGTCGTTTTTTTTTTACTTTTCATGCCATACTTTTATACTATGGTGTTTTTATGCCTTACTATACTGTCATTTTTTTTTTAGTTTTTATGCCATGGTATACTATGGTTCTTTATACCTTACTATACTATGTCATTTTTATGCCTTATTATACTATGTTGTTTTTATTACTTTTTATGCCTTAGTTTTTTTTTTTTCGTTTTTTTAGCATACTATACTATGTCGTTTTTTGGAGTTTTAATGCCATACTATACTATGGTGCTTTATACCTTACTATACCATGTCATTTTTATGCCTTATTATACTATGTTGTTTTTATTACTTTTCATGCCTTACTATACTACGTTGTTTTTTGGAGTTTTTATGCCATACTATACTATGGTGTTTTTATGACTTTTTATGCCTTACTATACTATGTCGTTTTTCAAGTTTTTCGGCCATACTGTACTATGGCGTTTTTATGCCTTACTATACTATGTCATTTTTATGACTTTTTATGACTTACTATATTATGTCGTATTTTTTTACTTTTTATGCCTTAGTATACTATGTACTTTTTTGGAGTTTTTATGCCTTACAATACAATGGATTTTTTTTATACCTTTCTATACTGTCATTTTTATGACTTTTTATGCGTTACAATACTATGTTGTTTTTTTTACTTTTTATACCTAACTATGCCATGTGGTTTTTTATGCCTTACTATACTATGTCATTGTTATGACTGTTTTTATGAGTTTTATGCCTTTTTAAGGTTTTTTCACTTTACCCTTTAAATGACTCTGAAAATTGTAACGTGACACATTTATGCACTGCTCAGCACTTCTTTTAACTGTCTACCGATTTAATGATTTATTATTTTATTGATTAATTCATCTAATTTTGCAGCAATGTTTTTAATGTTTTTCATTTAAGATCAATGGTTTCAACGTTGTTTTATGTTCATTTTATGTCATATCTTTGTTGTAAAGCACCTTGTTCTGCATTTCTTGTGTGAAAATTGCTACACAAATAAAGTTTATTATTATTATGCCTTGCTATATACCGTGTCGTTTTTGTGACTATTTACGCCTAACTTTAATATGACATTTTTATGCCTTACTGTACAATGTTTTTATCATTTTTTATGACATTCATACCTTACTATACTATGAGGTCTTTGTGACTTTTTACACCATATTTTATTATGATCCTTTTATGCATTACTATACTATGTATTTTTAATGGCGTTTGTATGCCTGACTATACTATGTTGTTTTTATGACTGACTGCATTATGTCGTTTTCATGACTTTTTATGCCTTACTATACTATGGCGTTTTTATGACTTTTTAGGCCTTACTATACGGCTGTGTTTTTATGCCTGACTATAATTGTCACGGCTATGAAGGGTTTGTCAGGGTTTGAGGGGTAATGCTGGACCCAAATGCAGCCAACACAGGGGGATGGGGTGAAAAAGGTTTATTAACTTAACAAAGAAGCTTACACACAACACTGGTGAAGCACGGGGAAACACAGGTGAAGTACAGTGAAACACAAGCACCTAAGCAACAGGCCAAAAGACAGGGAACCACAGGGGATGACAACAGGTAACATGAACAGGTAACATGAACGGACTGAAGTCAAACCAGACATGAACAGCTTGAGGGAAAACCATGGATGAACAGATCGAGGGAAATCCAGAAATCAGACGTGAACAGGCTAAGGACAAACCCAGAGACAACAGATGAACCGACACAGACAAAGGGAAACACAAAGACTATATAGACAAGGGAGGCAAGGGTGATTGAACACAGGTGAAACACATTAGGGTGGGGCAGACAATCACCACACAGAAACACGACCAAGACAGGAAGCAAAAACACTGACACACAAGGAAACCAAATTACAAAATGAAACAAGAAGTGAGAAAAGTCCAAACAAAACTAACAAAAAGTGTCTGCCACAGCAAACCATGACAATAATTCGACATTTTTATTCCTTTTATGCCTTACTATACTATGGCATTTTTTGAGTTTTATGCTTTACTATACTATGAGGATTTTATGACTTTTAATGCCTTGCTGTACAATTGGGTGTTCATGCTTTATTATATTGTGACGTTTTTATGACTTTTTATGCCTTATAAACAATGTCGTTTTTTGAATTTTTTAGGCCTTACTGTACTAGGATGTTTTTATGCCTTACTATATTATGACGATTTGAAGACTTTTTATGCCTTATTATACTATGTCGTTTTTATTACTTTTTATGCCTTACTATACTACGTTGTTTTTTGGAGTATTTATGCCATGCTATACTATGTCGTTTTTATGCCTTACTATACTATGTCATTTTTATGACTTTTTATGACTTACTATACTATGTCGTTTTTTTTACTTTTTATGCCTTACAATACGATGTCATTTTTATGACTTTTTATGCCTTACTATACTATGTCATTTTTATGACTTTTTATGCCTTACTATACTATGTCCTTTTTATGCCTTACTATACGATGTCATTTTTATGACTTTTTATGCCTTACTATACTATTTCCTTTTTATGACGTACTATACTATGTCGTTTTTTTTACTTTTTATGCCTTACGTTACTATGTCGTTTTATGACTTTCTTTACTACGTTGTTTTTTGGAGTTTTTATGCCATGCTATACTATGGCGTTTTTATGACTTTTTATGCCTTACTATACTATGTCATTTTTATGACTTTTTATGCCTTACTATACTATGTCCTTTTTATGCCTTACTATACGATGTCATTTTTATGACTTTTTATGCCTTACTATACTATGTCCTTTTTATGCCTTACTATACTATGTCGTTTTATGCCTTACTATACGATGTCATTTTTATGACTTTTTATGCCTTACTATACTATGTCCTTTTTATGCCTTACTTTACGATGTCATTTTTATGACTATTTATGCCTTACTATACTATGTCCTTTTTATGCCTTACTATACGATGTCATTTTTATGACTTTTTATGCCTTACTATACTATGACTTTTTTATGACTTTTTATGCCTTACTATACTATGTCGTTTTTTTTACTTTTTATGCCTTATTATACTATGTCCTTTTTATGCCTTACTATACTATGTCATTTTTATGACTTTTTGTGATTTACTATACTATGTCATTTTTATGACTTTTTATGCCTTACTATACTATGTCCTTTTTATGCCTTACTATACTATGTCCTTTTTATGCCTTACTATACTATGTCATTTTTATGACTTTTTATGACTTACTATACTATGTCGTTTTTTTTACTTTTTATGCCTTACTATACTATGTCCTTTTTATGCCTTACTATACTATGTCGTTTTATGCCTTACTATACTATGTCATTTTTATGACTTTTTATGCCTTACTATACTATGACTTTTTTATGCCTTACTATACGATGTCATTTTTATGACTTTTTATGACTTATTATACGATGTCATTTATTTTACTTTTTATGCCTTACTATACTATGTCCTTTTTATGCCTTACTATACTATGTCATTTTTATGACTTTTTATGCCTTACTATACTATGTCATTTTTATGACTTTTTATGACTTACTATACTATGTCGTTTTTTTTACTTTTTATGCCTTACTATACTATGTCATTTTTATGACTTTTTTATGCCTTACTATACTATGTCCTTTTTATGCCTTACTATATGATGTCATTTTTATGACTTTTTATGCCTTACTATACTATGACTTTTTTATGCCTTACTATACTATGTCCTTTTTATGCCTTACTATACTATGTCATTTTTATGACTTTTTATGACTCACTATACTATGTAATTTTTATGACTTTTTATGCCTTACTATACTATGTCCTTTTTATGCCTTACTATACTATGTCATTTTTATGACTTTTTATACCTTACTATACTATGTCGTTTTTTATACCTTACTATACTATGTCGTTTTATGCCTTACTATACTATGTCATTTTTATGACTTTTTATGCCTTACTATACTATGTCGTTTTATGCCTTACTATACTATGTCATTTTTATGACTTTTTATGCCTTACTATACTATGTCGTTTTATGCCTTACTATACTATGTCATTTTTATGAGTTTTTATGCCTTACTATACTATGTCATTTTAATGACTTTTTATGCCTTACTATACCATGTCCTTTTTATGCCTTACTATATGATGTCATTTTTATGACTTTTTATGCCTTACTATACTATGACTTTTTTATGACTTTTTATGACTTACTATACTATGTCGTTTTTTTTACTTTTTATGCCTTACTATACTATGTCCTTTTTATGCCTTACTATACTATATCATTTTTATGACTTTTTATGACTTATTGTACTATGTCGTTTTTTTTACTTTTTATGCCTCACTATACTATGACTTTTTTTATGCCTTACTATACAATGTCCTTTTTATGCCTTACTATACAATGTCATTTTTATGACTTTTTATGCCTTACTATACTATGACTTTTTTATGACTTTTTATGACTTACTATACTATGTTTTTTTTTTACTTTTTATGCCTTACTATACTATGTCCTTTTTATGCCTTACTATACGATGTCATTTTTATGACTTTTTATGCCTTACTATACTATGTCCTTTTTATGCCTTACTATACTATGTCGTTTTATGCCTTACTATACGATGTCATTTTTATGACTTTTTATGCCTTACTATACTATGTCCTTTTTATGCCTTACTTTACGATGTCATTTTTATGACTATTTATGCCTTACTATACTATGTCCTTTTTATGCCTTACTATACGATGTCATTTTTATGACTTTTTATGCCTTACTATACTATGACTTTTTTATGACTTTTTATGCCTTACTATACTATGTCGTTTTTTTTACTTTTTATGCCTTATTATACTATGTCCTTTTTATGCCTTACTATACTATGTCATTTTTATGACTTTTTGTGATTTACTATACTATGTCATTTTTATGACTTTTTATGCCTTACTATACTATGTCCTTTTTATGCCTTACTATACTATGTCCTTTTTATGCCTTACTATACTATGTCATTTTTATGACTTTTTATGACTTACTATACTATGTCGTTTTTTTTACTTTTTATGCCTTACTATACTATGTCCTTTTTATGCCTTACTATACTGTCGTTTCATGCCTTACTATACTATGTCATTTTTATGACTTTTTATGCCTTACTATACTATGACTTTTTTATGCCTTACTATACGATGTCATTTTTATGACTTTTTATGACTTATTATACGATGTCATTTATTTTACTTTTTATGCCTTACTATACTATGTCCTTTTTATGCCTTACTATACTATGTCATTTTTATGACTTTTTATGACTTTTTATACCTTACTAAACTATGTCATTTTTATGACTTTTTATGACTTACTATACTATGTCGTTTTTTTTACTTTTTATGCCTTACTATACTATGTCATTTTTATGACTTTTTATGCCTTACTATACTATGTCCTTTTTATGCCTTACTATATGATGTCATTTTTATGACTTTTTATGCCTTACTATACTATGACTTTTTTATGCCTTACTATACTATGTCCTTTTTATGCCTTACTATACTATGTCATTTTTATGACTTTTTATGACTTACTATACTATGTCATTTTTATGACTTTTTATGCCTTACTATACTATGTCCTTTTTATGCCTTACTATACTATGTCATTTTTATGACTTTTTATGCCTTACTATACTATGTCGTTTTTTATACCTTACTATACTATGTCGTTTTATGCCTTACTATACTATGTCATTTTTATGACTTTTTATGCCTTACTATACTATGTCGTTTTATGCCTTACTATACTATGTCATTTTTATGACTTTTTATGCCTTACTATACTATGTCGTTTTATGCCTTACTATACTATGTCATTTTTATGAGTTTTTATGCCTTACTATACTATGTCATTTTTATGACTTTTTATGCCTTACTATACCATGTCCTTTTTATGCCTTACTATATGATGTCATTTTTATGACTTTTTATGCCTTACTATACTATGACTTTTTTATGACTTTTTATGACTTACTATACTATGTCGTTTTTTTTACTTTTTATGCCTTACTATACTATGTCCTTTTTATGCCTTACTATACTATATCATTTTTATGACTTTTTATGACTTATTGTACTATGTCGTTTTTTTTACTTTTTATGCCTTACTATACTATGACTTTTTTATGCCTTACTATACAATGTCCTTTTTATGCCTTACTATACGATGTCATTTTTATGACTTTTTATGCCTTACTATACTATGACTTTTTTATGACTTTTTATGACTTACTATACTATGTTTTTTTTTTACTTTTTATGCCTTACTATACTATGTCATTTTTATGACTTTTTATGCCTTACTATACTATGTCCTTTTTATGCCTTACTATACTATGTCATTTTTATGACTTTTTATGCCTTACTATACTATGTCCTTTTTATGCCTTACTATACTATGTCATTTTTATGACTTTTTATGCCTTACTATACTATGTCATTTTTTTTACTTTTTATGCCTTACTATACTATGTCCTTTTTATACCTTACTATACTATGTCGTTTTATGCCTTACTATACTATGTCATTTTTATGACTTTTTATGCCTTACTATACTATGTCGTTTTATGCCTTACTATACTATGTCATTTTTATGAGTTTTTATGCCTTACTATACTATGACTTTTTTATGCCTTACTATACTATGTCATTTTTTTTACTTTTTATGCCTTACTATACTATGTCATTTTTTTTACTTTTTATGCCTTACTATACTATGTCCTTTTTATGCCTTACTATACTATGTCATTTTTATGACTTTTTATGCCTTACTATACTATGTCTTTTTTTTGCTTTTTATGCCTTACTATACTATGTCCTTTTTATGACTTTTTATGCCTTACTATACTATGTCATTTTTATGACTTTTTATGACTTATTATACGATGTCGTTTTTTTTACTTTTTATGCCTTACTAAACTGTGTCCTTTTTATGCCTTACTATATGATGACATTTTTATGACTTTTTATGCCTTACTATACTATGACTTTTTTATGCCTTACTATACTATGTCCTTTTTATGCCTTACTATACTATGTCATTTTTATGACTTTTTATGACTCACTATACTATGTAATTTTTATGACTTTTTATGCCTTACTATACTATGTCCTTTTTATGCCTTACTATACTATGTCATTTTTATGACTTTTTATGCCTTACTATACTATGTCCTTTTTATGCCTTACTATACTATGTCATTTTTATGACTTTTTATGACTCACTATACTATGTCATTTTTATGACTTTTTATGCCTTACTATACTATGTCCTTTTTATACCTTACTATACTATGTCGTTTTATGCTTTACTATACTATGTCATTTTTATGACTTTTTATGCCTTACTATACTATGTCGTTTTATGCCTTACTATACTATGTCATTTTTATGACTTTTTATGCCTTACTATACTATGTCGTTTTATGCCTTACTATACTATGTCATTTTTATGAGTTTTTATGCCTTACTATACTATGACTTTTTTATGCCTTACTATACTATGTCATTTTTATGACTTTTTATGACTCATTATACGATGTCATTTTTTTTACTTTTTATGCCTTACTAAACTATGTCCTTTTTATGCCTTACTATACGATGTCATTTTTATGACTTTTTATGCCTTACTATACTATGTCCTTTTTATGCCTTACTATACTATGTAATTTTTATGACTTTTTATGACTTATTATACTATGTCGTTTTTTTTACTTTTTATGCCTTACTATACTATGTCATTTTTATGACTTTTTATGCCTTACTATACTATGTCCTTTTTATGACTTTTTATGCCTTACTATACTATGTCATTTTTATGACTTTTTATGACTTATTTTACTATGTCGTTTTTTTTACTTTTTATGCCTTACTATACTATGTCATTTTTATGACTTTTTATGCCTTACTATACTATGTCATTTTTATGACTTTTTATGCCTTACTATACTATGTCATTTTTATGACTTTTTATGACTTATTATACGATGTCGTTTTTTTTACTTTTTATGCCTTACTAAACTATGTCCTTTTTATGCCTTACTATACGATGTCATTTTTATGACTTTTTATGCCTTACTATACTATGTCCTTTTTATGCCTTACTATACTATGTCATTTTTATGACTTTTTATGACTTATTATACTATGTCGTTTTTTTTACTTTTTATGCCTTACTATACTATGTCATTTTTATGAGTTTTTATGCCTTACTATACTATGTCATTTTTATGACTTTTTATGCCTTACTATACCATGTCCTTTTTATGCCTTACTATATGATGTCATTTTTATGACTTTTTATGCCTTACTATACTATGACTTTTTTATGACTTTTTATGACTTACTATACTATGTCGTTTTTTTTACTTTTTATGCCTTACTATACTATGTCCTTTTTATGCCTTACTATACTATGTCATTTTTATGACTTTTTATGACTTATTATACTATGTCGTTTTTTTTACTTTTTATGCCTTACTATACTATGACTTTTTTATGCCTTACTATACTATGTCCTTTTTATGCCTTACTATACGATGTCATTTTTATGACTTTTTATGCCTTACTATACTATGACTTTTTTATGACTTTTTATGACTTACTATACTATGTTTTTTTTTTACTTTTTATGCCTTACTATACTATGTCATTTTTTTTACTTTTTATGCCTTACTATACTATGTCCTTTTTATACCTTACTATACTATGTCGTTTTATGCCTTACTATACTATGTCATTTTTATGACTTTTTATGCCTTACTATACTATGTCGTTTTATGCCTTACTATACTATGTCATTTTTATGAGTTTTTATGCCTTACTATACTATGACTTTTTTATGCCTTACTATACTATGTCATTTTTTTTACTTTTTATGCCTTACTATACTATGTCATTTTTTTTACTTTTTATGCCTTACTATACTATGTCCTTTTTATGCCTTACTATACTATGTCATTTTTATGACTTTTTATGCCTTACTATACTATGTCTTTTTTTTGCTTTTTATGCCTTACTATACTATGTCCTTTTTATGACTTTTTATGCCTTACTATACTATGTCATTTTTATGACTTTTTATGCCTTACTAAACTATGACTTTTTTATGACTTTTTATGACTTACTATACTATGTCATTTTTATGACTTTTTATGCCTTACTATACTATGTCCTTTTTATGCCTTACTATACTATGTCATTTTTATGACTTTTTATGCCTTACTATACTATGTCCTTTTTATGCCTTACTATACGATGTCATTTTTATGACTTTTTATGTCTTACTATACTATGACTTTTTTATGCCTTACTATACTATGTCCTTTTTATGCCTTACTATACTATGTCATTTTTATGACTTTTTATGACTTACTATACTATGTCATTTTTATGACTTTTTATGCCTTACTATACTATGTCCTTTTTATGCCTTACTATACTATGTCGTTTTATGCCTTACTATACTATGTGATTTTTATGACTTTTTATGCCTTACTATACTATGTCCTTTTTATGCCCTACTATACTATGTCGTTTTATGCCTTACTATACTATGTCATTTTTATGACTTTTTATGCCTTACTATACTATGACTTTTTATGCCTTACTATACTATGTCATTTTTATGACTTTTTATGCCTTACTATACTATGTCCTTTTTATGCCTTACTATACTATGTCGTTTTATGCCTTACTATACTACGTTGTTTTTTGGAGTTTTTATGCCATGCTATACTATGGCGTTTTTATACCTTAATATACCATGTCGTTTTTATGCCTTACTATACTATGTCATTTTTATTGCTTTTTATGCCTTACTGAACTATGTCCTTTTTATGCCTTACTATACTATGTCATTTTTATGACTTTTTATGCCTTACTATACTATGACTTTTTTATGCCTTATTGTACTATGTCGTTTTTTTTACTTTTTATGCCTTACTAAACTATGTCATTTTTATGACTTTTTATGCCTTACTATACTATGTCCTTTTTATGCCTTACTATACTATGACATTTTTATGACTTTTTATGCCTTACTATACTATGAATTTTTTATGACTTTTTATGACTTACTATACTATGTCGTTTTTTTTACTTTTTATGCCTTACTATACTATGTCCTTTTTATGCCTTACTATACTATGTCATTTTTATGACTTTTTATGACTTATTATAATATGTCGTTTTTTTTACTTTTTATGCCTTACTATACTATGTCCTTTTTATGCCTTACTATACTATGTCATTTTTATGACTTTTTATGACTTATTATACTATGTCGTTTTTATACTTTACTATACTATGACTTTTTTATGCCTTACTAAACTATGACTTTTTATGACTTTTTATGCCTTACTACTATGTCCTTTTTATGCCTTACTATACTATGTCGTTTTTTTTACTTTTTATGCCTTACTATACTATGTCCTTTTTATGCCTTACTATACAATGTCATTTTTATGACTTTTTATGCCTTACTATACTATGTCGTTTTTTTTACTTTTTATGCCTTACTATACTATGTCCTTTTTATGCCTTACTATACTATGTCCTTTTTATGCCTTACTATACTATGTCATTTTTATGACTTTTTATGACTTATTATACTATGTCGTTTTTTTTACTTTTTATGCCTTACTAAACTATGTCATTTTTATGACTTTTTATGCCTTACTATACTATGTCGTTTTTTTTACTTTTTATGCCTTACTATACTATGTCCTTTTTATGCCTTACTATACAATGTCATTTTTATGACTTTTTATGCCTTACTAAACTATGACTTTTTATGACTTTTTATGCCTTACTATACTATGTCGTTTTTTTTACTTTTTATGCCTTACTATACTGTCATTTTTTTAATTTTTATGACTTACTATACTATATCATTTTTATGACTTTTTATGCCTTACTATACTATGTCGTTTTTATGCCTTACTATACTATGTCATTTTTATGACTTTTTATGCCTTACTATACTATGACTTTTTTATGCCTTACTATACTATGTCCTTTTTATGCCTTACTGTACTATGTCGTTTTTTTTACTTTTTATGCCTTACTAAACTATGTCATTTTTATGACTTTTTATGCCTTACTATACTATGTCCTTTTTATGCCTTACTATACGATGACATTTTTATGACTTTTTATGCCTTACTATACTATGACTTTTTTATGACTTTTTATGACTTACTATACTATGTCGTTTTTTTTACTTTTTATGCCTTACTATACTATGTCCTTTTTATGCCTTACTATACTATGTCATTTTTATGACTTTTTATGACTTATTATAATATGTCGTTTTTTTTACTTTTTATGCCTTACTATACTATGTCCTTTTTATGCCTTACTATACTATGTCATTTTTATGACTTTTTATGACTTACTATACTATGTCATTTTTATGACTTTTTATGACTTTTTATGCCTTACTAAACTATGTCATTTTTATGACTTTTTATGCCTTACTATACTATGTCGTTTTTTTTACTTTTTATGCCTTACTATACTATGTCCTTTTTATGCCTTACTATACTATGTCATTTTTATGACTTTTTATGCCTTACTATACTATGTCGTTTTTTTTACTTTTTATGCCTTACTATACTATGACTTTTTTATGCCTTACTATACTATGTCCTTTTTATGCCTTACTATACTATGTCATTTTTATGACTTTTTATGACTTATTATACTATGTCGTTTTTTTTACTTTTTATGCCTTACTAAACTATGTCATTTTTATGACTTTTTATGCCTTACTATACTATGTCGTTTTTTTTACTTTTTATGCCTTACTATACTATGTCCTTTTTATGCCTTACTATACGATGTCATTTTTATGACTTTTTATGCCTTACTAAACTATGACTTTTTTATGACTTTTTATGCCTTACTATACTATGTCGTTTTTTTTTTTTACTTTTTATGCCTTACTATACTGTCATTTTTTTAATTTTTATGACTTACTATACTATATCATTTTTATGACTTTTTATGCCTTACTATACTATGTCGTTTTATGCCTTACTATACTATGTCATTTTTATGACTTTTTATGCCTTATTATACTATGACTTTTTTATGCCTTACTATACTATGTCATTTTTATGACTTTTTATGCCTTACTATACGATGTCACTTTTATGACTTTTTATGCCTTACTATACGATGTCACTTTTATGACTTTTTATGCCTTACTATACTATGTCTTTTTTTTTTGTTTTTATGCCTTACTATACTATGGCGTATTTATACCTTAGTATACTCCTTCGTTTTCATGACTTTTTATGCCCTACTATACTATGTCATTTTTCGTGCCTTACTATACTATGTACTTTTTGGGAGTTTTTATGCCTTACTACTATGTCCTTTTTTGGAGTCTGTCTTACTATACTATGTTGAGTTTTTTTGGCCATGCTAAACTATGGCGTTTTTATACTTTAGTATACCATGTCGTTTTTATGCCTTACCATACCATGTCGTTTTTATACTTTACTATACTATGTCGTTTTCATGACTTTTTATGCCCTACTATACTATGTCGTTTTCATGCCTTACTACTATGTCCTTTTTTGGAGTCTGTCTTACTATACTATGTTGAGTTTTTTTGGCCATGCTAAACTATGGCGTTTTTATACTTTAGTATACCATGTTGTTTTTATGCCTTACCATACCATGTCGTTTTTATACTTTACTATACTATGGCATTTTTATGACCGTTTATGCCCTAGTTCACTCTGATGTTTTTATAATTTTTATGCCTTATACTGCAACGTTATCATGCCTTACCATACTTTGACGGTCTTATTTCTTCTTATGCCTTTATATATTATGATGTTTTTGACTATGATGCTTTTATCACTTTTTTTATCCCTTATATAATTTTCATGACTTTTTATTATCATATATGAAATACCCATAGTAAAAGGCAATTCTAATGTTTATAAATTATTTTCTTTACTATTTCTTTTTAAATTTAAAACTTTTAGTTTTTATCTTTACATATATACTAAAATAAAATGAAACGCTTTGGGATGTATATTTACCTAATGTATATAATATAAACATACATACTAAACACACTTTTTCTATTAGCTAGACATTTACGTCAATATAGGATATTATTCAAATTTCTTAGTTTTTAATGTTTCTTTCAGTTTTTTCCTTGTATTTTGTTTCGTTGGTTTATTTTATTTTTAATTCTTTAAAACGAATTAAAAAAATAACTAGTAAGTCATGTTTTTTCAAATGCTTCTGATTTTAATTAATCCTTTTCTGATTGATGAGATCAAATTAACTTTGCATATTAACACAATTCAAGTTCAAAAGTCCTGCACTACATCAGCTGATCAACATAACGAACATGACTGAAACCTTTCAGTCTGATGTTTCAGTTAAGTAAACAAAGGTGTAGTCAGAATCTGAGAAATGAAACTTTATTAAACAATCACAATCTGACAAAAAGACTCAAAGCATAAAAAACTTTAACAATTCACTTCTTTATTTATAAAAAATTCAAACAGAAAGGCGTCGCCACAGGAGCCTGTTACTGACAAAAGGTCAGACAGTTTTCTGGATAAATTATTTATTTTTAAACTGTTTTAGTCCATATTACAGAATCGAGGTGTCAGCTGATCCAGTGTTAAACAGGCTCCTGTAACATTCATACACACAATGATGCTGTGCCTTAAATCACTCCCTGTTTCCTGCCCTCTGCTGTTTTATCTGAGTGTAAATTTGTCTTGTACAGAGTGCCCTGAACGCCACACGATGGAAGGCAAAAACAGTATTGCATCACTTTCTGCCGACAGTTCCTGAATGCAGCCCTCAGCATAGTCACAGTTGTGTGACTCAAAAGCTGAGTGACGACACAAAATGAAGATGATTAGAGGAGAGAGTGAGGGAGTGATTTCAGATACAGTGCGAGTCACAATGTTGCCACGGAGACAGCAACCAGGACAGTTGGGGTCGAAGGTCAGAGGGTCAGTGGACGACAGAGTTGAGCGGCTCGGCTCTGATGTTTCCTAAGTCCAGAGTGGAGTCTGTCTCCTCGTCGATCTCGCCAATCACCGCCCTGAAACATGATGACACGGCCGCCAATCAAAAACTCTGATCATGTACTAATCAATACACTGATCATTATTAAAATGGGATTCATTGATCATATAATTTTTCATTTACATGTAAATGTCATGCTAACAGATTAAATTATTGTTCAATTAAATTAGATTTCAATCTGATCTATCGATCTATCTTGATATTGATTAAACATCAGTTCTGAGATCAGTCCACAAATGCAAATGTCACAATATGACAATAGACTAAATTGCTGGCACATTCACATACCACCTTAAATTCAGCCCACAGCTTTAACATCATTAACACGCCTGCTCTGTGCAAACCCACGATTCTTTGTATGAAATTTCATATTAATTGTTTTCAAAATAAAAGCGGATTATTAACGAAGGTGTTAATCGACATGTTTGACTTACACGTTGTCTCCTCGGACGATGTAGAGTCCCAGCACCACCTGCTCAACCCCCTGACTGGAGCTGAACACCCGCTCATGACTCTCATCCAGGATCAGGTTGATGGTCTGATCGAAGCCCTTCAGCGTGCCCTGAACACACACACACACACACACACACACACACACACACACACACACACACACACACACACAAAACATCAGGTAAAAGTGAAAAAATAACAGAAAAATATCAGAAGACGAATGAGCAAGTGTTTAGTTTTATCTGCCACATAATGAAACATAAAATATAAAATCTGAACCATTTTGAAGTCATTGATGTTCTTGTCACCACAATTTCCTGAGCTGACAACCAGCAGGACAGCTGTTTCTATATCATCATTAGAGTCCAGTCACAGAGCTCAGCATCTGTTTTTCTCAAGGTAAAATCCCTCCATTTAAAAAAAAACAAAAAAAAAACCCAGAAGGCTGTTTTACAAAACATGTGACTCTTTCACAAGGTGCTCCAAAGACTCTTGTTTTGTCCTTCTGCATCAATAAATATAGCATTAAAAAAAGGTCAATAGAAAAAAACGGACCTTATATTACTATGCAAACAAAACCAGTAGCCCAAGGTGACATCTCTCTCTTCCCAAGTTGTCATACACAGAAATATGGACATTTCTGACAGTTTTCTGAGATTTTATTGCCTAAACAATGAATCAAAAATTTCACCAGGGGACACCTGATGAACAACTCTCACAGATTTGAATTGTGTTCATTTAATAATAAAAATTTAAAAAAAAATGTGGAAAACAAATGCTAAAACCCACAACACAAGCTCAAATAAAATTATGTACATCACTGGCGGGAAAACAGAAACATATTGATTCAATTTACACTGACAAGAAACAAAAAATCCTCACGATTTAAGCTGGAGCCAGAAACTTTTTTTGGAGGTTTTGCTGAGGAAAAAACACTCATCTATTATGATAATCAGCAGAATATTCATATTGTAATACTGGTAATTATATTGTTAAATCTAGGAATATTAACAAGAAACATATTTAAACTCACCACAATCATCCTGCCGTCGGAGGTGACGATAGCCACTGTGCCTGAATCACCGTTAAAGAAACAACATTTTCTGGACAAAACATTAAATTAATGTCAAAAACTTGCACAAAAACAACAAAATGCGGTGTTTTAACACACAAATAACTATTTAACTACAACCCGGCGCTGCTGAAATGTAAAGTCACACCGCTGTAAGTTAATAAATAACTCAATCAAAATATGTCTCCTAGCTTGTATGCTATGCTATCAAGCATTTATCCATTCATTCTGACGGGTAGTTAGCATGTTAGCCAGTTTGCGGCGGCAGGATACGGTTAATGTAGCTCTCCAGGGCGGTGGACATGTTTCCTGCCGGGCTCGGTGTTTATAAATCCAGCACAGATGAGCGGGAATGTTTCCACGGGTTGTGTGGTGATTAATATTTGCAGAAACGGCACCGACAACGACGAGCAGTAGCAGCTAACAGCGACAACACACAGGAAAACAGACCGCAACAATCCAACAACGATTCTCCGAGAAGACAGGCAAGAGAGGAGAGCGCCGAGCAGAAACGTCACATCCGGTTTAAGTTTCAACCAAAAAAATGTACTAACAAAATAAATATTGTAATAAATTATGTTATATTATACGATTTTAAATTATATTCAGCAATAGCTTAGAATTTGGTACATACATTTTGAAATTAGTTTTCAATTTATTAATTTTTTATCAAATTATGGTCAAAATATAGTAATTAAAAAAAATATATATATAATACAAAATAATAAAATTAAAATAAAATATGTTTACATAATTAATATATTTTGTGTACATTTTTATTGTACTCAGTAATACTACTACTATACTACTACCACTACTACTACTACTATACTATATATTTTGCTTCATACTTTATAAAATTAATACTTTATGAATTATTTGTACCTATAAATTATACTCAGTAATAGATTCTACTTTTCTATATAATTCATTGAATAACTATTTTTTAAATAAATTAAACTAATCAATTATACTGAAAGAAATTATACATTACATACAAATGAATGATGGACTGCAGTACAGAAATGCCACTGGAGTGCAGGTACATTTAAGATGAATAATACATATAACTGTAATAAATTATATTTTGACACATCATTTATAAATATAAAAATACATATTTGTTTGTTAGTATTTATATTCATAATTGTAATCCCTCCTGTATAAAAAAATGATTGAAGTGTGTTTTTTTTTTATGACAAACATGTATGTATGTGTTTTTGTGTGAGATGACACATGGAGTCCAGACGTTCCAGCAGGTCTTCATCTTTATTGTTGCTCAGTAGTCGTCCATACAAAGGAGGGGTGGAGGAGAGCAGTGGAGCCCGACAGGACAAACACCAGGAACGTCATGCTACCAAAGTATTAAATTTGTACAAAAATACTTTACAACATCCCTGTTCCTTTAAAGAAAAATACAGTTTAGTTGGTTGGTGAAGCTACATGGAAACTAATCTGACCCACTATTTCAAATGGCAGTGCAATGCATGTGTGTGTATGTCTGTGTGTGTGTGTGTGTGTGTGTGTGTGTGTGTGTGTATGTGTGTGTGTTTGTGTGTTTGTGGTTTTATTTTGCTATATTTGTGGGGTCCGAAAACCAGGAGCCCACTGTACTTGTGGGGTCTAACAGCTTTGTAGTGATCAAATTACTGGACACCCCCAACACAACCTCAAAGGGCTGTTTTATGTGTCAGGAGTTGGTTTTAATGTTGGGGCCAGAATTAAGGTTATGGTTGTTCATTCAGTTGTGACGGTCAAGGTTTGGGGCTAGTGAATGCATTTTGTCAACAGTCCCCACAAAAATAGGTGCACAAGGATGTGTGTGTGTGTGTGTGTGTGTGTGTGTGAGCAGACGTCTTGCTGAGGTGAATCACTAGAGTGCAAATCCCTGCAATGTAACACACACACACACACACAGACACACACACACAGACACATATACACACATACACACAAACACACACACACACACACAAACACACACACACACACACACACACACACACACACACACACACACACAGTTAATTCATGCACACTAACTTTGGAGCTAATTTCCTGCCAAAACTTAAACAAACCAAACGTGTTTTGCAAATGTGCTACAATTCACTAACACAGTGTGGTTTGCAAATACAAAACATCATTAACAAACTAATTAATTTTGTTCGAACAGGACTTTTTTCTCATGTAATGTCATTGTTTTGTGTCGCTGTGTTCGTGAATCAAAGGGCGTTCGTAAAACATGTTTTGTTGTAGTTGTAGTTAAGTTTTGGCAGGAAATTAACTCCACAACTAACACAGTGTGTATAGCTTTAGATCTCACTCACAAACCCAGTCAAACCCTCCTGAAGCCACGCCTCTCAGCTCTGTGGCTTCTTCCCATTTGTGGAACAGTTTGTCTCAGCTGAATGCAGCTCTTGCTATGGTAACTGGTCAGATCTTGAGCTCCGTGTTTGTGTAATGGTCATCCTAACATGGTGATAGCTAGTTGTATGCTAACTTAATACTGGCTGTGTTAACCAGGTATTAGCTGTGCGCTAACTGAATGTTACCTATATTTAAAACACGTAAAGCCCCGATCCAGGTTGTTGCTAACCACTAACTAGCTGTGGTGGCCTTGTGTTAGCTGTATGCTAACTAGAAATGAGCTGTTTGCCATGTCATAGCCAGGTTTAGCGTGTTCTTAGCAGTGTACTAGACAGGGACTAGCGGTGGTAGCCCTCTGCTAACAGCTTTCTGTGTTTGCCATGTGTTAACCATGTTCTCTGCATGTGTGAATGATATACTAGCAGTTTCAGTACAGGGCTAACAACACAGCTGTGTGCAGGGTGTAATCCCCATGTAAGCTGTGTTCTAACTGAATATTAGCCATGTTTAGCCCTGTGTTAGCAGTGTGCTAGACAAAAATTGACTATGTTTACCATGTGTTAGCCTTGTGCTAAATTCATGCTAGAAAAGGCCTAATACACAGCTGTGTTAGCCAGGAGTGAGGCCCCTGTTTGCTGAGCTATAATTAAATAGCTATTCTCACCAACTGTTAGCCCTGTTTTAGCCTTGTTCTAGGTTTACGCTAAAACTATCTGTGTTTGCTAGGTATTATCCCTGTGCTAAGACTTCACCTGGTGTTAGCCCTGCTTTATCTGTGTATTTAATAATTATTGGCTATGTTGTACCATATATTAGCCCTGTTTTAGCCATGTTTTGGGTGTGTGCTAACCATATACTAGATGTTTTAGCCAGGTCTTAGCCCTGCGTTAGCTGTATGCCAACTGATTGCTAGCTAGGTTTACTAAATGTTGCTGAGTGTTATCTGTGTTCTAGGTGTGTGCTGACCATGTACTATGTTATCCAGGTGTTAGCTCTGTGCTGTTTAAGTGCTAACCCATAGCTCTGTAAGTCGGGTGTTAACCCTAGATTAGCTGTGTGCTAATCAAATACTAGCTGTGTTTCAGAGATGTTAACCTTGTGCTGGATGTGTGCTAACCACAAACTGGCTGTGTTAGCCAGGTGGCGGCCCTAGGCTAGTCATATGGAAACACGTTAGGTCAATGCTAGCCTTGTGTGTGCTCAGAGTCTGCTAGCCACATGCTAACCATATGGTAGCATTGTGCTTCAGATTGAAAACATCACAGTTAATAAAATGGGATGTTGTAGAACAGCCAATCAGAACTATGCACACAGAAACAGCCAATCACAGCTCTCTTAATCAAAGCACAGAGCCCGTTGCAGAGCAGCTATTGGTCATTTCAGGTCAGGGAAAGTCTCTACTTGCTGTTGGTGCTGAGGGAGGGTTCTGATTGGCCAGTTTAAATAGTGAGTTCAGACTGAGGTGAAAGCAGGAAGATGTTGACATCACTCCAAAGTAAAAACACCCACCCACACACACACATACACACACACACACACCCACACACACATACATACATACATACATACACATACACACGCACACACACACACGCACACACACACACGCACACACACACGCACGCACACATATTTACTGTCACAGGTTTCCTGTTCGAACAGGACTTTTTTCTTGTGTAACGTCATTGTTTTCGTGGTTATGAGGTGAAGGTTTTCAGGGTTCAATGGTTCCGACGTAACTGAACCGTTTTTTTTAATCTATTTTACATCTTTTCAAGCTCAGTCGCCATGGAAACAAACAAACAAACAGAGAAAACTGACAACAGTCAATCAAAAAACACACAGATCGATTAGCATAATAGATCACTGTAACTGGGGGGGTGGGGGGTTTGGGAGGGGGCATGCTTGGCTTCTTCCTGGGAGCTGATTGGTTTGTCTGTGTGTTGAAGAGAACCAATCACAGACAGGCAGGGAAGCGTTTGTTTTCTGATTGGTTCCAGCCAATCAGCTGAATCTCTCAGAATTGCTGTCTGTCTCTCATCTTGGCTGCCTATTGGACGAGGGTAGAAGGGGGTGGGGGTGGGATTGAGGTGGGAGGAGCTTAACTGGCCTTGTGTTTAACCCACACACATAACACACACACACATACATACACACACACAGTGTGGCCAGTCCAACAGGTGTAAACAGTAGAAAAAGTATTATTGAACTGCTCAGTGTCATCATCATCATCATCATCATCATCATCGCCAACATAATTATTACTTTTCCAGCTTGCAGTTCGTTCATGGCACAGAACTAAATAGTAAACCCCTCTGTCTTTCTATCCATTGTATTAGGGATGCTCCGATCAGTACCAGCTGATAATTATTGGAAATTACGTGATTTTTCCAAATCCATCATGGCTGCCAGGTCTTCAACGCTACGACTGGTTATTGTTTGAACATTTTTTGACACTAGACCTGAAAAGATACTTCAGTTATGGTTCCAATACCAAAATATTTTTTTTTTTTTTAAATATACATGTATTTCTACAAAACCCCACTCCAACAGTGGCATAATATTTGTCACCACAAATAGTAGCTGTTTCTGGGCTTTTGATCATATCACATGATCCTACTCAGCAGATGCAATTTGCCCAGTTTATCCAGCTCTTGCATCCACCACATATAATCGAAACAAACTCTCTGAACTAAATGGTAGTCAGGGTTACAGCCACCGTGACCAAAATGGTTTCGTCTAATCTAAACCTTAACATTGCTGCCTCATTGGACAGTTTGTCCAAGTATGTTTAAACTCCACTGGACATTGAGTGGATAAAGCCTTAAGAATCTTTGGGACTTTATTCCTGTTTGCACCATAAAAAGACTGGAAGCTTCAAGGTTTTCGTAACCCAGTGACTTCTGATGGTTTGCTTTCAAGAATAGATGGCCTTCAAGACAGGGGCAAAACTAATTCACTAGTTTGACAGGTTTAATCCTTAAGAAAACCCTACGAAGGTTCAGTGTTAACGGTATTCCTATTGACCAAGTACTTTTTTGTGTCACTTGATCAGTCCGAAGAGGCGTAAAAGTCTCGGTATCGTCCAGCCGTCACTAACAGGGACCCCAGGCAGCAGTGTTGACCCAAATGCAGTATCAATGGCTGCCAATGCAGGGTTCTTTTCTAATACGCTTTTAGAGTGCCACGTTTTGGATATATAAGAGTTTCGTAATTTCGCAACTGAATTTGAGCAGATGCAACTTCCCTCTCCCGTTCTTATCCTACCTTTACCTACACCCAACCATACAACCATACAAACCACCTCTGACTTGATCATTTTCTACTTTATGCTTATAATTTACCACCTCAACACCATCTTTAATCTTGTCCTAAACCAAACCTTCTGCCCCAAAGCCTTGGTGGGGCCAAGACTTTTTTTCGTTCTTGCTGCAAAGTTTCCAATCCAGTTGTGCAAGACATGCAACTAGTGTGGGGCAGCATCAAGGCTGTATGCTTCAAACAAATGCTTTTCAGATTGTCAAACACCTTCGAGACTACTCTGAAAAGCTATAAATATTTCTGCCATTAATAAGATGACACCTTGTACAAACTAGTTTATTTTAAGCATACCTTGGCCCTCATTATCATAAGACCTGATGGACTGGAACATTCAGCCTTTGATACGAGTAGCAGCATAATAGACTAATATTTTATGTTTAACTTGGAGAATATAAAGGATAAGATTTTGACATAAATCAAAGTGCTGGGTTTTAAAGGGTTTCTCATGCGGGAGCTTCCTGTATAAAAGTTTAAAAACATAAACCAGTCAGTGATCAGCACTGGTTTGGATGATCACAATTACATCAACCCTAGACACCCTGATCGGAGCATCCCTAGTCTCCTTGGCAACCTGCCTGTCCATCAGCAGGTTCTGGATTCTGCACTGGAGTCCTATCAGTCTTTGTGCTGCTGTGGTTCTTGGCCAGTAAAACCAAAAGCCATGGTTGTGGTTCTAGTAAGACCAGAGAGGCCTGGTGTTCACACGTTTCTGAACTCGCAGAAGCAGCAGCCATTGCGCTGGCTTAGTATCCATGAATCCTTGACCACCAAATCCATGAGTAAGAACCATATCTCGGACCATTAAGACCATTGGCTGTGGCTCTGGCTTCAGTAGGACCAGTACCTATGGTTCTGTGACCCTGAGACCATTAACCAGAACCATGTCTTGGAACAGGTAAGACCACTGGCTGCGGTTCTGGCTTTAGTGGAACCAGTAGCTGTGATTCTGTTACCACCAAGACCAGAACCCATGTGTCTTAACCAGTAAGACCACTGGCTGTGGCTCTACTTCCAGTGGGACAAGTAGCCCTACTGTTAGGCTTGTAGAACCAGTAACCACTGATCTTATACCAGTAAGACCTATGGCTGTAGTTCTGGTTTTAGGAGAACCAGTAGCCATGGTTCTGTTACCACTAAGACCAAAATCCAAGTGTCTTGGACCAGTAAAACCATTGGCTGTGGCTTTAGTTCCAACAGGGCCTGTGGTCCTGTAGTCCTAGTCCTAGGCCTCTAGAACCAGTAACCATTGATCTCAGACCAGTAAAACCATTGGCTGTGGCTCTGGTTTTAGTAGAACCAGTGACCTTGGCTCTGGGCTAGTAGAACAGTAGCCTTTAATCTTGAACCAATAAGACCAGTAGCTCTGGCTGTGGTTCCAGTAGAATCAGTAGTTATAGTTCTGAATTGAGTAACACCAGTAGTACCAGTTTGCATAACTGGTTCAGGTGAAAAGGTGAGGAGTTGCTCCGGTCCATCAATGTGCTTTCAGACTGCTTTAGCAGTTCAAGGGTCAAACTTTAGTGGTCAAAGGTCAAAGTTCATCCAGAGGGTGTGTGTAGCACCATGGGGGGTCCACTTCTAACCAGTCCAGATGGGTCTAATCCAGTTTGGTTCAACTTTGTATTGATCTCCTCGTTGACCTCTCCGCTCCAGTCTGGTTAGGACCAGTTCAATCCAGTTTCATACAGTTTTTGTCTGCTATAAGGAGCTATTATTCACCTGCCCCACCCCAAGCCCCGCCCCCAGCCCATCTCCAGGTTGGCTCCATTTGATTGGACCACTATCCTCTCCTTGGCCAATAGAAAGCTCTGACGGTCCCAGATCGCTGCTGATTGGCTGAGGGGAGTGGCCACTATTGTTGGTGCCATCAGTGTGATTGACCAGCAGAGAGGAGGAGGTGGGGTTTCGACTGATGACGAGATCCAAGCGATTTGGAGACTCTGCGATCAGAGGAACAACGAGACAGCAGTCAAAGTCCCTGGTCCGCACGTGGTTAATCTGGAGGACAGAAAAGTTTGGGGTTAACCTAGAGAGAGATCTTTGGAAGTGTGATGATGAGGTATCTTTTTCAATAACCACACTAAAGGCGTGGCTCTATAGGGACGGCCCAAAGGTGTCTGCTCTATAGGGTCCCTAATCCCTATAGGTACAGGGATTGAAATACCTCAACAACTACTGGACGGATTGTCATAGAATTTTGGACAGACAATCATGGACCCCAGAGGATAAATGATCTCCTGACTTTCATGTAGCACCACTAATATTTGATAGTAATAGTCCTTTGTATTAATAGTACTTTGGTTTATGACCAAATACCTGCAAAACTAATGACATTTCCATCAGCCCCAGGTTTTTGTACCTGTAGTATTCGGTCATATGCTCGGAGGCCACCCTGCTCCGCTGGGCCTCCTGGTCGGATGTTGTTGACGTAGACACCACGGTCCAACAAACCGTCAGAAACACTGAAACCAAAATCCTCCAGGTCTGAGGCCTTCTCTAGAGTCAACTACGAATACAGACACACACTCAGTCAGGCTCACGAGCAGAAGACTGTCAGAGTTAAGTGTGGTGTTCAGGGATCAATGGTCACCTTGTGGAGTTCCACAGGGTTCTGGTTTAGGATCTCATTGACTTCCTGCCTCATCTTCCTCATGGCAAAGGCTCGACGTTGGGGGTCAGAAGGCAAGGTGTTGGACCTTGGGGTCACCTGGGAAAGTTCAAAGGAAGAATCCTTAAAAACATTAAAGACATGACATGATGTAGGTATCTTCAAGTGTAACAGTCTAGGTGAGAGTTACCTGTGGTCGGGAGCTGCTGCGCTCCTGGAAACTTGCCTGGCGTCCCAGAGTGCTGCGCAGAGGGGTGGGGTCATGGTTCAGACTGAGGGTGGAGCCCGACATGATGGTTGCCTGGATACAGCCAATCAGAAAAAGGCAATCAATCAAAACCATCCAATCAGAAGATAGCTGGTTAAACGCACCACTGGGCTGAACAAAAACATGGAGATTAAAGGCAACCTGGGTGTGCGACCTTTGACCCCAGCTGGCACGATCACACCAGGACGGGACAAGTTTCTACTGACAGATTCTACTGACTTTCTATTTCTAGAATCTATTGTTGTTTCTGAGGACAAGATCTAGTGACAGGATTTACAGTAGTTTTTAAAAACTACTGTTTCTATTGACAGATTTATTGATAGATCAACTAATAAGAGATACTCTTGGTTTGATTGATAGGATCTACTGTTATTTCAGATGTTATGTTACTGTATGGAGGTCCAGAGATGTACTGAAGAGATCTACTTACAGATTCTACTGTTCTTACAAGAATCTGCTCGTTTCTACTGAGATTCTACCTGTTCTAATTCTACTTAGACTCTCACATCACTCAACAGATGCCCACTCTTCAGCCAATCAGAATCAAGGTATCATCAGACACATGCATGACTGACAGATCTGCTTCACGACGGGCAAAACAAACTACCCATCAGGCTTTGCGCAAGCTCTCCCAGCATGCCTTGCTCAAACTGCCATGCCCGGTGCAACATGACTCTGCCACGTGATTGGCCAGAAGCTGAGTGATGTCACTGAGATGTCACAAATAACGTCACTATGGTCTGCGGCTTGCTGCTAACGGTGCGGGTTAGAGTTCACATTCAAAAACAGCTAACATGTCGGATGTTTGACAACGCTAAAAGTCCAGAGTACAGAGAGGAGAGAGGAGAAGAGACAGGAGGAGAGTTAGTAGGAGGGGAGGGAGGAGGATACCAGAGTGAGGAGGTGCGTCTCCTTTCCAGACTCCTGGAAGAGAAGGAGTCATTTCTCTTTTCAGCGCATTCACTAAAATTTACTGCTGCATTTCCAAACAAGGTCAAAACATGAACAGAATTTACACTTTATACTACTACTACTAATACTACTACTACTACTACTACTAAAATATAGGGCTGAGTAACAGTTCAATATATTTTTTCAAAGAAATCATATCATAAAGATCATTTCATGTTGTGTTTTACGTTTAAATTTATTGCAAGCAAACAGCAAATTAGACTCAATTAAACTAATGTTGTTTTTCTCACTCACCTCTAGCTCTCTGAGGATGCCGCTCTGGCCGCAGGTCTCCAGATCCTCCAGAGCCTGAGACCAGAAGTTCTCCTCCTGGTCCGGTTCTGTCCCATCATGCCCCACAGTGAACCTGGAGAGGAAAAGGTGAACTGTCAGCCAATCAGAGAGGAGAACAGCCGGACGGGTTGACACACAGAGGAGGCCGGTGACGGACGGGTCATGCTGGTGAGAGTGTTTCGTCTACGACAGGACGTGGAGGGGGGTGGGTGGAATTGTGCAGTGACAACATACACATCCACTGGGTGTATGTGTCAGTGTGGCGGGGGGGGTCAAAGGTCACCAGGTGAAGGTTTCAGCTGGAGGTCAGAGAGGGCGACAGAAGACTGTGTGAGGGTGAAAGGTCAAAGGTCAGTGTGGTACCTGCTGTCAGTGATTAGACCGCTGGGCAGGTTACAGGCTCTGCAGATAGAGACACACTGCTGTTACTGCTGTTAGCTCGCGGCTAGCAACCACCAGTGATTTGAATAAGGAACGCTAACATGCTAATCATGTAGGAATGGCGGCTGTGGGAATCTGGAAAAAATTCAAAAGGTAAAAACGTGGAATTCGCTGGCTGAGTTGTTTTTGTGCCTTAAACTGCACAAACCACAAAAGTAACAGGTGGAAAATGTTAATTAGCTTAAAAATAATTTTTTTTTTGGTGGAAAAATTCAAATTAAAATGAGATTTTAGGATCAAGTGCTCAGTGGAAAAAGTCACAAAAAGTATCCAGTCTCTTTTCATGATCTTGTACTTTATGCTGATAAATACGACTCATTAAAGGAGCTATTTGTAAGGTTTGCTATCGCTACACAGCTAATGTTAGCATTACCAGCTGTTACTTACCAGTCTAGAAGAAACATTGTGAGTTCAGCATCAATCTTTATTCCTTTACTCACCAACAGCTGTCTCCAGAGGTGGAAATCAACCCTCTTGTTCTGCTTCTATCTCCATCACTTCTTTTCTTGCCACTGCAGTTAGCATGCTAACCAGCTAGCCCCGAAATGGTTGACCCATCTCGTTACTTTCCGATACCGAGTCACTGTAGTGTCCAGACTGTCCTGAAGAACTAGTGCCACTCAGATGGTTCTTATATTGTAAACAGCTGAAACTCTTGGCAGCTGCTAATGCTAACATTGGCTATGTAGCAATAGCAAAACTTACAAAAAAGCTCCTTTAAATGTAACGAGACAGTTTGTCCTGAGTGAAGTTAATGTAAGACAAATTAACCTGATGGCATTTTAACATCTCATGTCGGACCTGTTTTTTTGTGTCACAGCTCTGAACTGAAAACCATCAGATTAACGTAACGGCTGCAGCAGCTACATCACTGTAATTAATGGAATTATCTCAATCATCATCAAATCTTTTCCACAAAGAAAATAAAATCAGTTTCTCACTGTTTAACAATTCACAAAAGTTGAAGCCAGTAATGTTTTCTATTCCACGTCTGAAAAGAGCTGATGTTTATTATATTTTAATGGTAAACAGGAGGAAGCTGATAAATTTGGTGAACACCTCCACCTGCAGGAGGTAACACTATGTAGCCTGGAAATGCTGCGGATAAATTCCACCTCCAAGCTGTAATTTCACTGGTTTCTTAACCATGAAAATGTAAAAATAATGAAGTTATCATGATGTTGTGGCTTCAAGTTTTCAATCCATCTATCATGACTATTAGTGGGTGTACTGTGTCTCCTTTACTGTTTCAATTGGTCCAATTTCTTTTCATCTGTAAATAATTATAAAAGTGTGACTTTTGAAATTTAAACTGTATATACTTTTGACAAATTCCTTTACCTGTACCTGTCTGAATATATTGGACCTGTTTTTAAAGTTTCATCATTTAAAGTTGATTTAAAATCTCGGTCCAGTGCGACGCCTCTCAGAAATATTAGTTTTCCAGCATCACTGTGTCATTATATGTATTATCTGATGTCTTTAATAATCCTTTTAAACAGATACAGTATGAACCTGTTTCGATTTACACCCATCTGTTTGACATTTTCTGTCTCTCTGTCTCACCCTCCGAGTGGTGGGCGGTCCCAGTCATCGTCACTCAGACCCAGATCTGATAGCGGATTGGCTCGCTGGCGAGTGGAGGACGATGACTGGCTGTTGGTTGTCTTGGCGTTGCGCCACTCGTGGAAACTGTAGGGAGACGACTGAAAAGGTGGAGCTGCAAACAAACAGAAATGTTTTATCAATGACTCATAACTTGTATCTGCAGGGTTCACCAAATAAAACACTTTTAATAACTTTACACTGTAACAGCTGTCAAAGAAATGACCCAACAATAAACAACATAGCCAAGAATTATTTAAGCACATTAAGTAATTAATCAGTTGACATGACCTGGACCCATGTACAGATTACTGAACAGGTTCAGAGCCTCTGTTTGAAGAAACTCTCACTTCTTGTTTGAAAGACACTGAGTTCAATTAACGACCACAAACAGATACAAACTGATTGATGGATTAACCATTAAACCAATTAATTTGTTGAAGTTTTTGCCAAAATTGAGACTTATTTAACATTCAAGACCTCTGTAATTAAATTTAGAACTAAAACTCTCTCAGAAGGTCAGAGGTCGAGTTCCTACCTGGCGAGGTGTAGCTGCTGTCCATGTTGGACCCGTCCCAGGACTCCACGGCGCTGTCCACAGACGGCAGCGTGCTGAACGCTCTCTGGCTCGATGGGGGCGCGACCATGATGACAGGCTCCTCCTCCCCATCCTGGTTCTCCTGACCAAGTCCCACCCCCGACCCCAGACCTGGACCAATCACACAGGACTTGGGACTCGACACTAAAGACAGATTAACATGAAGTACTTTGTTAGTTTTTGTTATGTGCTGAAGCTCAGAGCCTGTGTGTGTGTGTGTGTGTGTGTGTGTGTGTGTGTGTGTGTGTGTGTGTGTGTGTGTGTGTGTGTGTGTGTGTGTGTGTGTGTGTGTGCGTGCGCATACATTCTCCCTGCTTCTTGATCTTCAGTGTTACTGTCTCTCCCGCCTGCTGCAGCAGACTGATGGCTTCACTCAGAGGTTTCCCCTTCAGGCTGCTGCTGTTGATCGCTAGGATACGATCACCGACGTGGATTGCACCAGTCCTACAACACACACACACACACACACACACACACACACACACACACACACACACACACACACACAGGGTCAAGTCATGCTACAGGAAAAAATTACATCAAACAACATTATAAAAAACCATAAAAAACAAAGCTGCATCACTTTGAGTTTCTTTTTTATTATCTTTTATATTATTGTGACCACATATATTTATATATATAAATATAAATATATTTATATAAATATATTTTTATATATAAATATAAATATATTTACTTGATGGTCACTTTATTGTGTGACCAACATCACCACATGTTTAAAGCACCAGGAGCCTGAACCACAAACTGAGACACTTTTCCGGTGTCACGGAGCTGGCTCACTTTTAACCGGGTGCAATCACCGCAGCAACGGAGGCAGGTTGCTATGGTAACCGGGGCACATCGCCATGGTAACATCACCTACGCTACTCTGGAGCGGGTTCACTTCGGAAGGATCAGATCAAAACCCCCGCCAACGCTGCCCCCCCCCCAACCTTCTGACCAATCAGATGACTGGAAAAACTGAGTCATGAGTTCTACAGGATCAAAATAGTTTACAGTAAAGTAATTTATTTATCTCTCCATTGAATTTGAGGTGAAAACCTTTCAGCATTTTAACCAACATAAAGAAAAGACATTTACTGCAATTAGATAAATATGATTAAATATATCAAACAAACAAATGATACAGATTATGTAAAAGTTCAAACATTATTCATTATTAACAGCAGAGGGCGACATTCTCCACTTCATCCTGACCTGAACACGTCTGTCACTGCTTCACAGAACCAGTGGTGAATCTTCTGTTTCTAATGTTTTCATTTGATTATTTCTGTCTACAATATACAGGAGCGCAGATAACTAATGATTATTTTCATTTTTGATTCATCTGCTGATCATTATCTCGATTAATCAATCAATTGTTTCAGAAAACAGTGAACAAAGCTGATGTAATTGTTTTCAAAAAGCAACAAATCTTTACATGTGAGAAGCTGAAATTTTTGTTTAAAACAGTTATTGAATTATTAAAATAGTTGTTGATTAATTTTGTTGATCAACTATCATCAATTAATCAACTAGTTTTTAATTTCATGATATAAAAGTATTATAAAAAATATAATAGATTATATAAATTGATGAAATGAAAGGTAAATAAATAATGAATATAAATAAAAAACGTAGACAAATAAAAATAAAAAACAAGCAAAAAGTAAGTAAAACAAAAAAATTGCCAATTAATTTACTAAATACATCTCAAGTGAATTTAAATGAATTCATCTCAAAAGAGAAAAAAAAACGTAAAAAAACAAACTAAATTTACAGTATGTTAAGTTAACAGTGCCGTATCAATACCATATATCTATTATCAATCACTGTTCACTGTATTCTATTGGTTTTCTAAAAAACAAGCTGGAATTTCTTCCGTAGACATGAGAAACATCCACAAGTTATTAGATGATGAGCTGCAGAAGGGATGAAAGAAGCGTCACCTCTCAGCCAGCCCCCCCTTGCTCAGTGAGGAGATGATGATGGGGTCAAACGGCTCCTCGGTGCCTGAGATGGTGATTCCCAGCGGGCCGCCGTACCTCTGCAGCTCCACCGTGTAGATGATGCTGCCGGACACTTCCTGTTCATCTGAAACGTTCAATAAAGATTCATTCAACAACAAGCATGTGATGATCAGGCTGCGAGTCGCATCAATAGTGACAGGAAAATGATTTGCGTCTGTCCTGAAAGGCCACGGTTCTCGTTGATAATGAAGGTTCTAATTAAGACGGATGATGTTCTAGGCGTCACCTGATGGGCTTCCTTTAAGGGGTGACTGAGCAGGTTTCTAAGGGTTGATGAAAAGGTTTTAGGTGTCCTTGAGGAGGTGTATAGTTAGGGTATAGGTTCCCGTGTTCCCTAAGGAAAGTTATGTGGTTCTTTCAAACTGTCCTTGAGAAACATTTAAGACTCTTAGAAGAGATTCTGCAGTAAGAGGTTTTTGAGGTTCTACAGACGCCTAATGATGTTTAGGAGGTCAGTGAAAAGGTCCTTGAAGTTTCTGAGGAGGTTTTAAGTGTCACTCAAGACGTTTAAATATTCCCAGGCGAGAGCATCTCCTGAATTTCCTGTCTGCAGTGCATTGTGGGTCGATAGCGAACATGTTTTTAGCGCAGCTGTAGATGATCAGTCTAAAGCGTCATGAGTGACGACGGACAGAACAAACGAACAGATGAAGATGATTTATCTGCCACAGTAAAATAAAGACATGAGACCTGAGTTGTCTTCGTCTTTGCGGATCTTCAGCTTGACGAGCTCCTCACACTGCTGGAGGATCTGAACGGCCTCCTCCATCGAGCAGTTCTCCACCCGGATGTTATCGATGGCGAGCAGCTTGTCTCCGAGCTCCAACGTCCCCGTCCTGAAAGACACATTTTAAATAAAGTTCATATAAAAACACAGCACAGGAGTCACAGTAACCAGCTGGTTAGACAACAGAAGCTCTTTTAACTCACATTTTCTGCTTCACACACCAAAACACATGACCTATAAACACACACACACACACACACACACACACACACACTGTCCTGGCCTGTTAGCCTAATTAACCAGCCAACTACAGACAGCTGACTGAGCTTAAACGCTTAAACACAGCTGACACTTCTGTTTGAGTTTATTCTCCCATCTGATACTGAAGTGTGTGTGTGTGTGTGTGTGTGTGTGTGTGTGTGTGTGTGTGTGTACCTGTGAGCGACGCTGCCTTTCTTGATGTCAGAGATGATCAGAGGATCACCTGGTTTCCTGTTGGACGGAGCTGCAGACACACAGAGAGCAAACAGTGAATAATTGAAGGTGTTTCTTCTGCTGCTCCTGGATCAGAATTAAATGTTAAAGAGAAAATTTTTTTTTAAAAGATCAAAGCAGGAAATGTAATATTCAAATGACAAATGTGTATGACAACATGAGGAGGTCCAGGCCTGGAAATCACTCATCTAAAATAGATTTCCCCGACGTCTGCACATGATTTAAGAACAAACTAGAATTAAAATTCATTAAACCCGCTTTTATTTTCATGTTTTAAGTTCACTAAAGCTTTCACGTTAGCTTTGTGACACTGAGCTTTATCCTGCAGGAAGTAGCCATTAGAAGATGGTAAACTACGGCCATTCAGTTAACTACCACTCTGCAGTGACGTTGTGTTTTCTTTACTTACAGCTGATGGTGATTCCCAGCTCCACCCCCGGTTTCTTAGGGAGCTTCACGTGGAACGTACCAGAACTGGGGATGACCGACTCTGAGAGAGAGAGAGAGAGAGAGAGAGAGAGAGAGAGAGAGAGAGAGAGAGAGAGAGAGAGAGAGAGAGACTTTGAGCAGCAAAATAAAGGCTCTCTTCACCCTTATCTCTAAAAATAAATGTCATAGTTAACAAAACCTTTTTAGGAACTTTGATTCATCACTTTTCTTGGCATCTGTTGAACAAATACACTACAATACTAACACAATGCAATGCAACAGTAAATTTCATTTGTTGTGGTTTGTTTTGCTCTCACCAGTCCGTCACTGGATTTTGTTTCTGAAAGTATTCTCCATGAATAAAGTTATAAATCCACCTAGAGCTCTGTTTTTCCTCCAGTGAGAACGAAACCGGATGCAAATGAATCACTGAAAAAAAATCTGAGATATGGGCAGTAAATGTTTTAGTGTCCACATACTTTTGGCCACCGAGCGGAAAGTACAATTGATGCACATTAATGAAGTCGGTCTTTGGTGTGATGTTGTGATGGTTAAAAATGACACACAGACGACAACAGGACATTGTAAGGACAGCAGAGGCAACAGAATCAGCTTTCTGAGAGCAACAACTAATTTTATTATCAATTAATCTATCAATTATTTTCTCGATTGATCAGTTTGTCTATGAAATGTCAGAAAAAAAAAAAAAGTTATCTAAGTTCTATTTGGATATGTCTCCAAATTGTCCATAAAAAACCCCAAAATATTCAGATTATCTAAATAGTTCCCACAAAGCAACAAAACACAGCTAAGAGACACTGATTATGACCATGTTTTAACAC